>NW_012130147.1:609631-634717 GCF_000143395.1 Atta cephalotes
CTCTCTCTCTCTCTCTCTCTCTCTCTCTCTCTCTCTCTCTCTCTCTTTGAGAGAGGTACGTGAGAGCTGTGTACGTGGTCGTAGAAAGTGATAATAACACGAGTACAGGATAAATGAAATATCGATTGTCTCACGTGAAGAATTGATATCGCTAGATCAATCAGTTTTCTCTCCCAATTTGTTTATCTTATGCGATTACAATTTGTCTTTGGATTCTTCACGATCAGATATTACGCCTCTCAACCACATGCCACTTCGCGATGCGACTTTTCCGCAAGTATAGCCGTGTGTTCACTAAAGGTCATCGTCTGCCCGCTAAGTGTTACGCGTACCACTACGATCTTTCTAATTACGCTGCTGCGTCCTCGCCATGGAGTTCCCAATCTTCGATATATGCCGTGATATTGCACTGAGTACATTTTGCTTGAGATCTGTATGAAATATTCAAAATTTTACATATTATTTTTTTTCAATAATAAAGAATTCAATAATAAAGAATTCGCAGATTACACTGCAAATCCGAGCGTGTAAAAAGTGATTTCAATATATGTGTTATTTAGTTTTCTGTGTAAAAATGATGCTATATTATGTGTTTCAATATATAAATCCGTATTTCTATGCAATATAATATTTAGACAACTAATTGTGAAATAGTCGATGAAGAAATATCATCGATGTAATAGCGTACTATCCGAACAATTAATTTTGTGATGATATACGAAGATATACTGGGTGTCTCTGAAATAATCATACAGAGCTATTCCTAACAAAAAATTGAGAAAAATCCTATACTATTTTGCAATTTTCATAATAATTAATGAGATATTAATTTCGAAAGATTGCCGAATAAATGAATAAAATTGATGTATAAGACAATTTTAAGATATCTTTTCGTGTTCTTTATGAAAAATATTTTGAAGATGTTTCTTAAAGAATTTTTAAGATATCTTAAAATTGTGTAAATACGTTGATTTTAGACATTTTGCTCATTAGATAACTAAAAAAAGATATTACGAAAATTGCAAAATGGTAGAGGACTTTTCGACTCAATTTTTTTATTAGGAATAGCACTGTATGATTAGTGGGCGTTATTTTAGATACACCTTATATATATGCAAAGAAAAGTGCTCTAAATCAAGAAAATTACATCTTGAAAAGATATACTCACGGTTTGCTCGAAATCATAAACAAGTTGGAATTACAAAACAAACGTTAAATGTCGAGGAGCTTTTACGCTTTGATTGAGAAACGTTTGCAAAAACCACGACTATAATTTCGATTCCTTTTCACGTTACATTCTGTGTTAGTCGCGCTTTAAAGCGCTCCGTCACGATGCAACTGGCATGCAGTCCGTTAAAACGAAGCTATTCTCTTCTCGTTTGTATTTGAGAGATGTGTCACCTACTTTACTTCTTGTTGTAATATATAACAATCCGTTTACAATTTCCATTCAATTGATGCTTTTAAGCTAATAATATGAGTAGTCATGTACTTATATATATACTTTCTTATCAAATCTGTGTGAAATTTTTTTTAATTCCATCTTGTTTGAAAAAGAATTCACCGCGTATGATCTATCGCGTATATTTTGGCTTACGCGAAGCTCACAGACACCGAGGAAGGAAAAGAGAGACGTTCGTTTTCTTCGTTGTTGGTCAAGGTATAGATTATACCCCGTATCTATCCTTCTTTTTACGGTCCGACTATTCCGACCGACAGCGGAGAGTGAACAGTCCATTAATTATTTTCTCCGACCTGTTGCAGAGGCACCGCCGGCACCATCTCGGAAGCCATGCCGGTTGACGAGTTCGTGCGTATCCAACGAGAAGACGGTGATAGAAAACCGAGCTTGCAGCCGCCTTAACGCACTGATCGACTGATTGCGTCGTCGTTGATAAAGAAAGAGAAAGACGAAGACCTTTCGCAGATCGACTGATCATGTCCTTAGCGAACTCGCTCCACTGCCCGTTGTCGTCGTATAGTTCCACGCTGTGAACCCGATATGTGAGAGTCGCCGCCGCCGTCTGGTGGATGCCATCGCCATGGTGGAGCAACTGGTGTGCAGCAATTCGCTGAGTCCGGGAACGTAACGTTCAAATGAGCCTCAAGTTTATGCATATTCCTTCTATCTTTAAGGAACTGATCGGGACGAACGAAAAGTAGCTCCGGAAAACTAACAAAAGACCTGCCTTTACGTATTTAGAATAAAGAAGGCCTGAATTTAAAAGAGCGATTTATTTTACTACGAGTTTCAAGAAAGCAAAAATGAAATTAGAAGTTGAAATTGATGAATTGCACATTAATTCACAGTAGACTTAGTGTAGCTTCGAAGTTTAGAAATTTTATCATTTATACGAAACATTCGCGTAGTGTGAAAAAGAGAAGTGATATTGTTCATCACGGAGAATCTAAAGAAGAGAATTGTATTCAACGTGTTATGTGTTTATGTGATTTGGAAACTCTTTTGATAGACAATTAGTTTCATTGTGAGACATTCAACGTGATGAAGAAAAAAGTGACATCCTGTAATATGACGAATTTAATATGAAGAAGGTCAAAGTTAACATCTATGTGCTATGAGACGGTGGATTTAGTGCAATTCAGTATTCTGTTCCGAGATCGCCATGTAAGGATTACCATATCAGGAGAAAAGAGAAGAAGCCTCACTCCGCGTGACACCAGTGTGTCGAGTAATGCTGAAACACATCCTGACGGGGCAGCCGTCGTCAACGGGCTCCAGGCATCATCACAATGATTATCAGACGAGCTCGGGCTCGTTGCACGGCGGACACCATCATCACCACTTACATAACAGCTCGCTGCACCAGGATCAGCAACAGCAGCAACAGCCGCAGTCGCAGCAACAACCGCAGCAGCAACAGCATCTTCATCATCATCACTACACCGGAAGCACCGGGATACGCAGTGGTGTCATCGGGCATCGCGGTAACAATAGCGGAATCGACGTGTACGATTCCGTGGCGAGACCAACGGCGACGACGGTGTCGAACGCGCATCAATCGGCGACGACTCCTTCATCGACACATCGGCATCCGTTGAACCATTCTCAGCTGAGCGTGAACAATTTGTCACAACGCCTGAACCATTCGCATGCGCTTAACGTATCAACTCTGTCAACCTCTAAGCATTCGGTTAACAGCGTTAGTCCAGTCGGCGGCGTCCATGGCAATAATGGTGGCGGTAACAACAATAATAACCATAACGTCTCAGCAAGTCAATTGGGTCACACCGTAATCTCGCAAACGAATGTCTCACATCAGGAGAGGCCAAAGGCGAACGGCGGCTTCGATATCTCCAGGCTATCGCGATTACCGAGTCAGACTACACCGTCACCCGCGCCTGCCACATCTGCACTTCCTGTCGTAGCCAGCCAAGTAGCTGGTGGACCGACAGTGATACCTCTCAATGCCTCCTGGTCTTCGTCCCTATCCAGGAATCTCCATCGGAGTGATGCGGCTGGCGTGAAGGAGATGCTAACGAGCCTCGGACTGCTCTGTCTGGTATCCCTACTTTTAGCTCTCCTCTCGGTTATCTTCCTACTGAAGATCTCGCCGCTCACTGTCACGTCCAACAGTCTTATCAGCCCGGAGGAATTTGTGATCGTCTACGAGGTCACCCTAGCGTTATGCGCCCTCGCCCTGTCCCTCAATCTCTGTTGCCTGCTGGTCTGCGCCATACAGTTCCTTTTCGCGGTGAAGCTTGTCAAGACCTCGTATCAGGGTCACCGGTAAGTTGATCAAAATCATTCTTTTTTTTCGATATTCGTATCTCGAAATAATTAAAATTAGGATTATCGCTCTCTTTTTCTATTACTCTGTTATTATTTTGATCTGATATCTCGATATTCAAATTGATAAATAATAAAAAAGGATAAATAATAAAAAATAAAGAATAAAAAGGCTTAATAAGGCTTCTGAAAGAAAGAATTCTGGCTGTTAACGGGTTTATCGCGAGATCAATGAATTTGATGACTAATGAACGACATGAAAAGGACCGATACGAGACCAATGCGCCAGCCTTGACACGTTGGAATTCAGTTTAATTATTTTTAAGCTCTAATGGGAACCGCGTGACTCCATACGAGCAAGCCGAGATTCTTAATTAATTAACGTAGTAAGAGAAGGCGATATTCTCTGCGCGTTTAACGGCGACCGACTGATTCGGAACGATCGGCGCGCAATAATCCCATCTCTGTCGTGACCTCTGGGCCCAGTACGACGTTACGAAACCGTTTAAAGATCGACTCGCACTTGTGCTATATAATTTGATATTTGCAAATTGCAAAATCAAGGTCTTTCTATCTATATTTTGTGTTAACTGTTTACTAATATTATCATTTATTATGTGATATTACACAATAATAATATATAATTGATTATAGAAATTTTCAAATTTGACGATTTAATTAATCCTTGTATAATAATTGATCTAGAAAAAACTGAGCTTGAGAACAAAAATTAAAGATTATTATAAATATGTCGTGCTTTTTTTTAAATTAAAGATTGATGTCTGTATAGATAAATACGATGCGGATTTACTGTTAGTTTTAGAATATGATGATCGCTACGATTGGTGTGTTTCGGCCTTAATACGTGTTATGTCTGTTAAGGTTTTTATCGGTATTACGTGCCGGCATCAAAACGTCGAGGAAAATTTCGGTCCTTTATACGCTGGTAAAAGGGTACGCATCCTACTCTTTCGTAATCCTACTTAAGACGCTTAATAAACGGTTAATGGTCTTGACTCGGCACATTGCAAATAGCGCCGATATCTTAGCTAATAACCGCAATTTGCGAAAAAAGAAAGACGAGGAAAAAGTCTTTTTATCGAAGAGTATTGCTGCTGTTGCTGTTGAAATTATTTTGAATATTATTTTTGATATCCGTGTAAAATTATGCAAACCGCGCAATTTCATACGAATGCGATCGTGCGTTTTATTTTCCTTTCTTTTTTTTTATATTGTGATTGTTAAAATTTTTATCGGTAATTTTATTTGAATTTGAGAGATTAGGATTACAAATATTTAAAAATAAAATAGAAAGCTGACTACTAAATTAGAATTTAATAAGTTAGAATTTATTTAGCTACTTCTGATTTGAAGATTCAAATACTTGAATCGAACAGAAATCTGCAAAGATTTCTTGGCGTTCTTTGTACTTTATATTGTTAAATCGAAAGTAACTAAATCAGTTCTAATTAATTTAATAATCAGCTTTCTATTTTATTTAGTGTTTTAAGTATTAATTAAACAAGAAAATAAACGAGATCAGATGTGCAAAAAATTTGATCCTGTAACATCTTGCGAACTTTGCACGAATACATGTAATAGTGACTGGTAATTATACAGGAAGCGATAGGACTTAGATATAATAGGATCTATAATACAAGGATACCACATCATTCCTTATTCAAAGAGAATTCTTCCCGCGGGATCAAGGGAAGCGATTTACGCAAATCGAGCCCGTTCGCGAGTGTTTTCAAGTTCCTTCTCATACGATCTCACGTCACCGACATTCACGATCAAGATCGTCCTTACGCGTTGGGATGGAATGGGTTCCCACTCATCCATGCATACCCCATCCATGTACGCACTCGAATATACTCGTACACAGGTGGATCTCGTATCCAACGCACAGAGATCGGCGGCGCCCTCGACAAGATATATCAGTGCCTTAACCAATTCGTGCGAGCGTTTCTTCTCACGGAGAGAGGCGCAAAAATTCACCTTCATGTTCGCGTGTGTGTGTGCGTGTAGTATGCTCGCACGAAATTGCACGCGAGAATCAGAGCGAAACGCAAACGCAGTAGATCGTAATGTCGCATCACCACCCCGAAATTATCCTCGTTAAAGAAACGTGTTGATGCGATCTCTCCTGAAGCATGACTTCTTTTCATGGGTACATCGGACATGAACACCTATGTTGATTGCTGTCACAACACACTTACTTCGTAGACGAGGATGTAAAAATATGATATAAGGTAGGAATATCTCACAGAAGAGATGCACGTTTTTTTTGTAAAGAACATTACATTAATATTTTTTTGCCGAAAATTAATACTGAACATTTAAAAGTGTGATTTATTTCATTAATGCTTGTGGTACATTTTTATGTTACTTGGTGTATTTACTTGATATTCATGTTGTGTGTATATCTTATCGCGGTATTTGAAAGAAAATTTTCATTTTAGAAATTATTTTACATTTCTATCTTACTCTGATGATCTTTCGATTTGTTTGATTTTTTTTTTTTTGATCTGTTAATTGACAAAAACGTTTGCATGGGATGAACTATCAAAAATATTGTAATGAACGTGTACGCAGTAATGGAATGCGTAAGAGTTTATTTCGCCGCAGTGGAAAAGGACGAGGAAATCCCGAGTTGGTAAAGTCGTAGAGCAGGTAGATGGCCGTTAATGATCGCCTTGAGAATGAATAAAACAAAAAGAGTGCAGGAACGCACAGGATAACTTCCTCTTATTTCTCTTATTTCTACCTATAGTATTGCGCTTTTCATTGTTAGAAATGTCCAAATAGACTGGTACGAAACGTTTAAGCGCTCTTAACTTGTCTTTTACTTGTACAAATATGGATATAAAGATTATTTTAGGCATTTTCTTTTTAAATTTATTATAATTACAACTGTGTGTAACAATATTGCTATATAAATGCATTTACATAATGCATCTTTGCACGATGCAGAAGACTAGATATTTCCTCTAATTGTCTCAAATATTTTATTTAAATATTTTATTTAATTTTTATTTAAATGGCGGATACTCTCTTCTTCTTTTACCATCGTTGATCTTGTCTATTCCACTTTCCAATTTCTTACAAAGTTTTTATTTCTGAAATAAATCTAAAGTATAGGGAAAGATTGTATGTTACAAAGGCCTTATAAAACCTAAGAATTTCAAAGGAAATCTCAGTTAAGACGGAAATTCTTCGGATAACTGTGACCGAACGGTTGAAATCTTCTCCGAAAATATTTACGCATTAACAGAAACATAAATAGTTTGTTCCGGGAAGACAAAACCTGTTTCAATTGAGTTTCTTCATCAACAAAATCTTTATTAACTTTTGAGATTATAATTTCTTTATTAACTTTCTAATCTAAGAAAATTTTTTTGATTTATTTTTTCCAATATAGGAATACGTATGTCTAATGTAAATAATTATAAACATTTTTTAGATATATACGTATTTTTTTTAATATTTATAAAATATAAATATATTAAATATTAATAAATTATTAATAAATATTAATAAATAATATTCTTTATAAAAAACTTATAAATCAATATATCAAAATATTAGAAATCACTTTGTTTTCAACTATGTAATTGATTTATATTTTCTTCAAAATATGAAATATAAAATGGCAAAAAATATTTCGAGATTTGAAGAATTTTTTTAATCGAGTTTTTCGTGAGTCAATATGCAAATTACAAAATATATAGGAGAAATTTTTTTTTATTATCACGATATCACACACATATATTAAAAGTTCATATATATATATATATATATATATAATATTAGAAATTATATTATAATGTGGAAATTTTTGTTTTCTGAAGGATCAGTGAAAGCGACAGACAGATACATGCGGACGGAAGACTGATAAAGTGTAACAACGCTTGTATGCATAATAAACCGAATGTAGGTGACGGGTTAACGGCTTCTTTCTAAACAATGTTCTGTGCCAACTGATAAGTGCAACGATCGATCAGAGCACATGCTATTTTTGTCTTGCACTATCACGAAACCTTATAGCTATATAACCCTACCACTATGCTCGGACTCGTGAAAGAATAATCAACTGCAGCTCTCGAATATAGGTGAATAGGAATTCACAAACAATGGTCGGAAACAACACAAACATTTTTTTTCAACGGAGAACAAAAAACAAAGTTTAACTAAAGCAAAATTTAACTAAAGTCTGATTAACATAAAATTCTAAAACTTTTAATAGTCAAAATTTATATATATAAATGCAATATTGCGTAAATTTGAAAATATTACGTTACTAAAATTTAAAATTTAAAATTTGAAAAATTTACTGAGACAATGACATAAAGTAAATCTTAAGATAAGTACTTTACTCTTTTTTTTCACACTTTAATATTATCGTATTCTCGTAGTCTATAAAAAATTAATGTATACCGCTTTGATCAACGATCGTTCGGAATTAGCTCTGGTCTTCGAGTTTGGTTTTCGTCATTCTCAGCGTAAATGCTTTAGTTGTGAAACTTATGCCGAGAAATCTGCTGATCACGGCTGCTGAACAAATACAAACAGAGGTCGACATGGAATGTTCCTGTTGTAAAAATTAATCGGGTGCCATATGCTAATTTGATCAAAGCACTTTAGCTATTTGCACTTTTAGACTGTATTTTTTAGCGTTAATAGAAACAAATAATATTAAAATTGTTTTATCTTTTCATTTAATTTCAATAATATATAATATATTCAGTATCTCTCATTAAATTAGAAAACAGGTTCGATCATTAGCAATTACTACATAAACATGTCTCTTTAGCAAGATTGTTTAGAACGTTTTGATAATTTAGATCACAGAAATAAGAAAACGTATAATAGAATTCATTGCTCTTATTTTAATTATGAGCTCATTTTTTTCGTCGCGTGTGTTAAAAAATTTCTTTGCATGCAGAAGAATAATGACCTAGAGATAAAATAACGTAGGAAAGATTGCAAAGTTGCTCGAAATATAAAGTTTTTTTATCCGCGAATAACCTTAGAATTTTCAGCAAAGACTAAAGTTCATTCGAGGTCAGTCAAAATTGGGTTGGCTGATTCGGTTTTTTTTATTTCTTTCTATCTTTCTCTCTCCCTTTATCTCGTGCACACGTTAGTCACGACACAAGTACGTCAACTTTGAAAGAGGCGAAAATCTGCGTACAGATAGCGGAATACGAATGATAGACTTTTCTGAGAATCTTCACGCATTCCTCACATTCACTGATGGCGTATCAAACAAGAGATCGCTGAAATTCGCCCATCGTTCGAGAAATCTTACTTTCTAAATTTCTTGGAGTGAAATCTCACTTTTTTGGAATGAAAAGTCACTCCAAATATTCATGAAAATACCGCCAATCAAAGTGGAGCGAAATTTCACTTTTCAAAAGAGTGAAATTGTTCACTCTTCATTTGGATTTATTCTTCAACTCTAAAAAGAGTAACTTTTCTCGGAGAGAGAATGTTTTGTAATCTAATCATAAAGTCGCAGGCATTTTTTGACTAAGTCTTGAAATCTCTAAGTACTTTATTTGTACAGGAATACAAACATATTAAAGATTGAAAATATGAATTTCGATCATATATTTTATTAATGTTTTCAGTAGAAATTAATTTCTTTCATTATCCTAAAGTACCTATACAAAATTATTATTTAACCTCTGTTCGTATCCTTTTTGATTTCTATTTTATGTATGTACAAATGTATAAATAGGCTCACCTCTGATAAATTCCTTCCCGAATTTGTCAAACACTTGACGTTGTTCATACATTCAAAACAATTAAACACAATTAATAATTGACAATTGTAAATTGGCACTTGTACAAAAACAAGAACTAAGAAGGCGTGATTTCTGCACTTTAAGTTGGAATGAAGTTTAGAGCATTAACAATTTCACTTTAAAAACAAGAGTGAAACTTCTTACTTTTTGTCTTAGTGTGAAAGAATTCACTCTATTAAAGTAAATATTTCCTCCACGTAGAGTGAACTGATCAGTGACTCCAGGATTAGAGAGAGAAAATTTCACTCCAAAAGATTTAGAGAGTATCTACAGTATCAAGAAACATCCCTTAGATATGTATAATATACAGCTCGCTCCGATTCCCTCGGTTCTCCGGACGGCGCGGCGCAGCATGACGTCTGGCTTATGTCTCATCAGCTTATGTCTCCGACATAAGCCATCTCCGGCTTCGGCGTCAGCGTGCACGTTAACCGGCAGCGTAGTATTATTTGGTTCTTCTCAAGTACTACTACTTGGCATTCCACGCCCTCGGATCTCTGGATCCTGTCTTATCGTGTCTCGTTTCGGCCGTTCTCTCCTCGCGGGAGACATCCTCGAGCATGTATGAGGCGGAGAATAAATTTGGCAGCAAAATGAAGTCACGAGTCACCTGTAACAAGTACTCGTAAGAAGTAAAGGGAAGCAGGCCCAGAACGATTGGTTTTGACATATTTATTAAATCGTTACATATAAAATGTCGTTTTATACATTTCCCAATGACTTTCAGGTAATATCAGAAGAATCGAAAAATATACGCAATTGAAAAACTTCTGTCATGTTCTTTATGTTTCTCATGGCGAAAGGCTATTTACATATGCATAATCTTATTTTTACTAATTTAAACATGGAAAATATAAAGGCGAGAGGCAGAATAAGAAATATGTTGTTAGCTTTTTAAGTTGAGATAAGGCATCTGGATTATGCCAAGCTGTGAGATTTTGATCTTCCGTAGGCTTCCGAACAGCTTTTGGAATCTGCACGGTCCTGTTTCTCGGAACTGTCCTCTCCAAAATACCGATGAACGCATACATTTCGCGTTCAAACACTTGGCGAGATACGTGCCGTTTACCCACAATATCTTGGCAAAATACGGTACATCGAGAGAAGCGATTATTCGCACCGTCAAACATCGTCAACATCGTCTAAGTGGCGTACACTTGAGTTAATTAATGCAGTTTGATGCAATCTCGCCACGGCTGGAAAGAACTCAGTAAAGTATCTTAACTGCGTACTTATACCTTAATAAATCATTTTTCTTGCAATACACAAGTATTTCGAGCATGCAATGTTTCTTATAATTTTTACACGTTTCCGCCGTTTAATAATCATAAGAAAAAAAAAGATTGTTGTCACGGTACCGATCAGCGTAATATTGTTCGTTTAAAAACGAATCGAATCAGCCATGGCTGATCACATACGCACGGCAATACGATATCCTCATCTATGAACAGGCTACGAAGATCGACGCGTACCACCGACCGCGGCAAGTGACGACGACAAGCAATCGGTCACGCTGTCACTTTGATGTGTTGTGCAGCCAACAATGTCCGCGCGATGAGATGGTGCCGGGCTGGCCGGCGCGAACAGGTGCAAGGTGCAACACGGAGGTGGATCGGGAGGCCGTAACGGTTGTCGCCCCGGTACACAGTTGTGGCGAGGAACGGCGCGGCGAGGGCACCCTCAATTTCGTTTGAGGGCCCCTGGGCCCAGGGGCCCTCGTCGTTAAGTCCCTTCTTCCCGGTCCGCCACACCGAGGAGATAGGAAATTCCGCGGGCACGTTGGGATGCCTTCGGTATGCCTTTTTTTCGACCGCGACACGGATTACAGACACCTGTCGGCAAGAGGATGCAAGAAGCGCAGATCATGAGAAGAGAGAGAGAGAGAGAGAGAGAGAGAGAAGAAGAAGGAAAAGGAGGGAGAAATGATCGCTGTAAAGCGAACGCGCGCGTATGATCCATCATCCGCGGCGGAGCCGTGTGATCAGCGTATGATCCATCATCCGGTAACCGCTCGCATCCGCGACCACGGCGAATGCCGATGCCGCAAAGCTATGCGGATGTAACCGGCCGATGATCCGCCACGACCACTCAAGATCTACTTAGACCCAGAACGGTAATCGAATTTTGCATTTAAATGTAATTGAGAAGAGTAACTTGTTCTCAACATTTCGATTATTGGCAAGTGATGCGTGAAGGAACATTTCCAAGTTCTAGAGAGACGACTTGCTTTTACATTGATAAAAATAGCAAATTTTAATAAATATTTGTGTGTGTTTGAATAGATTTAAATAAATATTTATTTATTTGATATTATATACAAAAAACTATTAATTGGATCCAATTATCTTGTTCTTATTGAGTAGTATAAAATATTTATTTACTATCGTCAAGTAAATGTTTATTATTCAAAGAAATATGTATTAAGATTAAGTAAATGTTTTTCGGTGTAGAATGAAAAAAAAAGAACATCCGCGAGAGAGAATGAAAGAAACGTTTCTTTTTATAAACACCGTGCTTTTGCGTGCCGTCTAGGCATATAGCTTCGTGCAATCGTACGTTACGGTATCGTGATTTTCATACAACGCGCACAAAACAGTTCTAATTACAGTGCGCGAATCTGGGCATGATGTCATCTCGTTCGCAGAGATTGGAGTAACGGCACGCAAAGTTGTAGCTCTGACGGTTTCGCGCACGACTTCCGTGTCGACTTCCAGAGAGACCGGAAGTGCATAGAGCAGCTGCAACAATCGCGACGAGCACCGTCGCTTAGTCACGTGGTCCGTAGCGAGCCGTATAAAAGACAACGAGGAAAGGCCTTCGATCATCGTGACACGCTTGTATGCATGTGTGTACGTTACACGTACGTGTTCGTGTCGTTCTACGCGCATGAATGCGTATCGGGCTGCGATTGAGTATTCCGCCTGTAGCATCGCTCCACAAGTTTAAACCGTTTCGCAACAGATTATACGCGCCTCTTCCTGTAATGGCCAGGTTTGCGCGCGAGCGCTCACGTCACGTACGCACGCACGCACGCTTGTGCGTGAAGGCGCACGGTTCACTTGAAGAGATGATCGTTCCACGGGGAGGAACGACTTGCCTTTGATTCCATGAGAAACTAGACTGACGCGGGAAGATTCGACGCGTTTATGTCTCGGGGGGGCTACAAGAACTCTAATCTAAAAGAAAAACGTTTCCGGAGAGCAAGTGTGCCCTGCGCAAATATTTCTTCCATTGTATGCGCGCAGGATTTCATGGAAGAAATATCAGGAACAGCAATCGATATTAAATATTAGAAATAAGAAAGTGAATGTAACGCATAAATATGTCTTATATCTTATCTGTATTCGTTGTGCGTTACGTTTAATCTATATTAGTTTTTTATTAAAAATATTTTTAATCTATATTTATTTCTAATATTTCTTCCGTTGCGTGTAGGATCTAACTTTGGATGCAAATATAAGATTTATCGTGTTTATTTGTATGTTTACATGCCTTTATGCCTCGAGATGAATTCCTGAGCTAGTAAGAATGACTGATTACGAGTGAATATTTATAGACGATATACGGACAAATGTATGGAGCCTCTTTCATTTGATCGAAAAGAAGTGAAATACCATCCAGGCTTATTGAAACAAGTTTGTCCGTTTAGAATGCCAGTTCGTTTTTTTTCTCTCTCTCCGATAATTCTATATACAGTCAAATAAAACGTGTCGTTATTCATACAGCATCACATTCATCGCGACTGGTCGCGAGAATTATCTTCTCGAAGCAGAGAACGAGATTCCCACTCTAGAACGACATTCTCCAACTCGTTCAGCTCCGCCAATGAATGTAACGCGTTCACATATGGACATGGAGGACATGCGATTTTTCGCGCGGTCATTAAAAGCTGTACCGCACCGGTCGCTGACTTCTGGCAGTTGCACTTAATTAATAAATAATTTCATCGTTTTATAAATATCCGATCCACGGATATTTCAGTCCGATGGTGAATAATGTCTGCAGGTCAATGTTTTCAACGACTCACGCTTACGCATGCAGGTGAATTCCGATTTCCGAGAAATGATCTACGCGATTGATCACGAGAGGAAATTGCCGCTAATTGCCGAAGATGGGAGGTTGGAAGAAGTTAAATGATATTAATTTTAAAATCTCGGTTCAACTTTTTATTTTTTTCAAATTCTGAGAATTCAAGAAAGATGAATCGAGATTGAAGTTAACCTACATTGATATAAACGAGAAAGCAAGAGTTACAACTCAATTACTTATAAAAACAATTTATCTGATGTATGCTTCCGTCGGCCTTGGTTTCATTGAATATAACACACACTTGAGTATGATTAAATAAACTAGCAATGTAGCGGTTTGACAAAAAGTTAAAGAGGAAGAAGTTAAATAAAAAGCGCATTTTGCATTCGAGGGCTAGGTGGGAATTTCTTATCTTATCCGTTACATGCAGGATTTTCTAATGATACGGTTCGGTTACTATTGTAAATCATATGATAATTATTGTAGCGGTTGATATGGAGAATACGGAGAATACGGGATAAGCAATGGCGTTTGTTACAAATTGCTTTCGTGCGAAAGATTTCCATTATGTAAAAGTAGTGCCAGGAATGTATAATCTTGTGCTCATCGCCGTGCTTAACAATGCCATTTAACAGTTAGCACGAAAATGTTATGTAGGCACGCCTTTTGCTTTTGCAAAGAAGAAAATTGGAACTCTTACACGTTCAATTTGATGCTGCAGACAATAATTCCTTAACAACTTGCAACATTATGTAACGTTTTATTTCGCTGGAATATACAATTGATTTTTTAAACTATTTTTTGAATTGCCATTCAAAAAATATGTCACTTTCTTTCTAACGATACATGATTATAATACAATACATAAAATTATCATAAATTTATTATCCTTACTAAGAACTAATCACGAAATTAAACGTTACATTACTAGATTACTCAATTCTTCCTTCATCATTTTAATGAAAGAGAAAAGTCTCCATTTGTCTGCTCGACTACATAACGGGTAAAAGTTGTAGCCGTTGGCACGTGATTTGTCACTCTCGGTGCTCCAGAGTGACTCGCTTCTATCGGCACTCAACAAAACCCCGTTGATCTCGCGCGTTAAGCAGGAAGACACGTTGCCTTTGGTTTGGCACGTTCATTCATGACACTGGTAAGAGATGCACAAACGATAGCACAACGAGGGGATTAACAAAAGCGTCCGCGTCTATTCAACTCGGGCTCGTATAATTTCGCCGTGCGCGGAAGAAAAGTAGAAGAGCACGAATGACGAACGTGTAGGTGTGAATGATACTCGCGATTCGAATTCAAGAAGCCGAGAGATGAAGTCTAGGCAAAATGTTGCAAACGATGATTAAAGCGAACGTTTGACCAATAATTTCGATATAGTCAAATTAAATTACGATAATAAAGTGATAATAGAAATGATTTTAAAAATGATGGAGAATATCCAAAAATATGATAAAAACTAATAAACTATTATATATTATTAACATCTAAATAATGAAGTAATTAATTATAAATGGACGGATTAAATGGTAATTCTTGTTGGTAAAAATATATCATTTAGCGCAAATATTTCGTACATTGCAGTCAGTTGATATAATTTCTTTCACACATTTAGAGCAAGAGCATTCTTTCCGAAACGTGTCTCTTGGCACAGTTTACGAATCTTCGACTGCGTGCCGCTCTTCTAAATAAACGTCACCTATAAGATGCAATGAAGAATTCCCACGCAGCCGTTGCTGCCGCCCTTTGAGGTCAACGATCTCTTTGGATATACAAGCGAGTCATGTGAAGCGATTAGAACTATTATTGTTCAAGACTTCTAGTATAGTGGTAATTTATATTTGGGAGTAAGCTACCGCGCGATAAATTATTGGAACTATAATTAAAGTTTGGTGAAGACAATTTCAATTACGTTTGTATTTGATATCTTCTTTTTATAAGAAAGTGTTTTAAAGAACGAGCGGAAGGTAAATGTAATATTTCATACTACAAGTTTATGTAAATTTAATTGTTTCCAATTGAAAGTTTTCAATGATATTCTTCTTGTATTTATTACATTTAAAATGATATTAAATTTCTCAAGAATTAAATTCCTTGTCTCAATAAATTTTAATTGCATGCGATTATCGGTGCTCTTATTGTTAGATAATTTAGACCTCACTTGACCGCGTCGGGAACACAATTAATCCTAATTTGATTGATCTAATCCGAAAGAGTTAAAGACGGCTTTTAGCAATCTTTATCACTACGTACACCTGGAGCAGTATTGTAGCTGCCTAAGATGATTACGATGAGAGCACACCTAACTACACTGTGGCACCAATGAGAGATTAGTTGTATCACAAAAATGCTTACTAGTTCTCGCGTTTACGTCACGACCATAAATCCATGTCTGACTCTCTTTCGATGGTAGTGGCCGCTTAAACGCGGCGACAGAACGCCACGGCTAAAGACAAGAAAAAAAGCGTGGGTTATCTGTAGAGAGTGTATACCGTTATGCACTGATCGTATCGCTGCACTTTCGCGATTATGCAATATTTGCCGAGGAGCAGAGTATTTTGATTTACGGTCTCTGTAATCGAAAGACGAGGTACTCTAAAGGCATTCCCATTTTGAATCTCCGATGAATCCTTTTATGACCGCAAAAAACCGCAATAAATATGCGCATCGTTCAATTAGTTGCGAGTTTGTTTGAAGATTGAAAAAGTTTTAAATATATAAAGAAGAATCGATACATTTTTTAAATACATTTTTTAAATAATATAATCTAAACATTTTATAAATAATATAATAATATAAAATAGTATAGCACTTTCCTTGATATATTACAATTTAGTTGTAAAAATAATTATTTTATTTTCTTTTATAAATATAAAATTTTATATAGTTTTGAACGTTTTTAAATATATATATATATATTATATATATTATTCATTTATAAACGATGCATTTCGCACTAATCTATAAAAAAATTAAAAGATCGTTATACGAATGCATGTCATGTCTTCGTCAATGTGCACGAATGAAAATTCAGCTGGTCGTGAGCCGCGCAAAATGTTTCTGCGAATAATTGCCTAATTGCCAATGAAACGACAACGAAAACGTACTTTATACGTATTTTATAATTCATCCAATTATCATGGACTCGCGAAACTCATCTTCGCTGTGTGGCTTTTGTCTGTTTCAGGAGTAACAAGTACCTGCAAAAATCGTCCATCAGCCGCGTGTGCGCCGTCGGAGGTTTTTTCATTAGTATCCCTGTCTTCTTAACTGGTAAGAACGAAACGCTTCTTTTTGTTATCAAACTACACGAATCGCGCTGATCCATGTTTGGAAAAATAAAACCTCCGTATGGAGACCTGCAACAAGAATAATTCGAACTCTTGAAACTCTGAAAAAGTTACTTATAATTATCCACTTATTGTATGTCATTGTAACATCACGATATTAATTCCGGATTTGTTGTGATTTACAGGTATGATTTTGTACACTTTCATCCAGTTCCATTCGACACCGGCGATTGTCACGTCGGTCTTCATCGGCCTTGGCATTGTGTTTTGCGGATGTGCTATGGTTCACAACGTCTTCGTATGGCAGAAAGTGAGTGCGTCTGAAAGTGCATTTTTTTTAAAACACTTCCACCCCTCCACTGTCTGTGATATCCTTTTCTCTCTTCGTTCGGCGACCTAACGGCGTGCGAATTTTTTCGATCGTCACGATATGCGGATCTCCGTCGTAGCCAGTTCGCCTCTTTATTTTCTCGTATTTCGTAACCAGCAGACCGGCGATGCACCGGTCTGCATCTCCTTCTCTTCTCCCTCTTCCCTTTCCACCGCGCCGGTTCTATGCCCTTAATCTCTCTCCGCCGTGCCTTATTAGCATATTCCGCAACGGTCGATGTCATTATCACGCTATTATTTATGTCGGTGATCATTCTACCGTGTAATTCGATTCCAAACTGGATCTATACGCAGGATGTGCGTACGTACATGCACATGTATACATACGCATGTACGCGCTAAGCGGACAGTGGTGGACAGTCCGAACGTGTCCGCCGCGCCGTCAAGTTTTTGCCTTGTGAAAAAGAACCTGTGAAAAGATGGCAATATAACTACATAATATACATGGGATTCTGGGATGATACTTGGATTCGCATTACGTAATTGTGTGATTAAATGGAAGATTTTGTATAACTGCGATCGTTGCGGTTCTCCCGTCTCTGCGTACACATAATAACATCTCTCCGCGATAAACTTTGCTGACATTTTGCCGCTACATAAATTGCACGACGAAGAGGATTCTTGTTTACTATTTCTTCTATCCGCAATGCTTCTAGTCTTATGATAACAAGTTTTCTAATATACTTGTCTATTTTTTAACGTGTAATTAAAATACTAGGATCTCGTCATCTTAATTGATACTTCCAAATCATATCCTTTTTAATTCTCCTCCTCTTATTTAAATAAAAAATTTTAAAAAAATTTATTGAAAACCAAACAGAATTTTTTATAGAATAATTTTTCTTTTTGTACAACTCGCAGGAGAAGACGAATGCGGTAAAAGCGTTTGCCCGCGAGCAATGCGAGGTTGCGGCACAGCTACAGCGTCAACAGCAGCAGTTGCAACTGCATCAGCAGCAGCCGCATCAGCAGGTACATTCGCAGCATCAACAGCACCAGCATCAACAGCAGCATCACCATCATCATCACCATCAGCAGCTGCAACTGCGACCGACGCTGCATATGGGTTCAAAACTCGGTAGCGGCAGTGGCGGCCCAATGAGCCATTCGACCGTCAGTCTGGCCCAACTTAGTCGCGGCCTTCACCATTCTTATCAGCATCATCCTCACCAGCACCATTCTCATCAGCAACGGCACGTGTCCTCCATGTCGCCACCGTTATTACTGTCATCACCGCATACTGCATCACAGCATAATCATCTGACGTATCGTGGTGGTATCACCGCCGCCGCCGCCGCTGCTGCTGCCGCTGTCGCCGTCACCGCCACACCGTCAACGACACCCGGCGACCGGTCGCCACCGAGTCCCAACGGTGGTGGCGGCGGCAGCAGCAAGCTCAACAGATCGCAGCACTTACCGCGTGAAATCAGCGGCAGCGTGAGTCCGGGCCTGCCAGCGGCTACGCTTGATCTGAGTAGTGCCGCTACTACCAACAGTCCACATGAATTGTCGACTCTTGTTTAAAGACCTTGAGGGAGTTATGGAAGAATAGACTTTCAGATTTTAGAATTTATTTGGAGACGTATTCTCTAAGACTAGTAGAAAAAAAAATATCTCTCATCATCTTAAATCGATTTTTAAAGACTAAATATAATTTAATAAAATTATTTAGAAACAAATATTATATTTTTCAATAGATATTGTCTAAAAAGAGGGGACCAAAAATTATTGAGGCTGTTGCTGATTATCTTACATTGTTATTATTGTATCATGTTGTAACATTATCACGTTATTAATGTTATCGTCATCACTGCGACATTGTC
The DNA here is from genome assembly GCF_000143395.1 of Atta cephalotes. NCBI lineage: Eukaryota > Metazoa > Arthropoda > Insecta > Hymenoptera > Formicidae > Atta > Atta cephalotes. Next base: position 628,731 of record NW_012130147.1, read on the forward strand.
ATTTAGTTGTTTATCCTTTATTTTGATACAACATTCTTGGATATTGACAAAGATCGAGAAGAAGTTATCCGCTAGGATATCCTGCTTTGATAACTACGAATTATCGTTAATTTTTTTTATTACCACATCTAATATTTACAAATCCTTGATGAACAATTATTTATACACTGTCCAAAGTTTTGTTAGATAATTTATTCCAGATTAAGAAATTAACAAGAAATTATTCTCTTCGATTTTGATAAGCTTTGAATATGTTAATCTCTAGACAAAAATAAGGGACATATATTTTTTAATAAAGATTCATTTACACTTTTTTTAGAGTTGTGCACAACTCTGCAAAAAATCGATTTTTTTTCTTTCGAAATAAATATTGTCGAAACTGTAAAAAAAAATGTTCCGAATAAAAGTTGAATTTCAAAATAGGCTTCAAAAGTATTTTATAATAATTTTAAAAAATTTGTTTACACAATAAATTTTTATTTATAAAAATAAAAATTAAAACATTTTTTAAATTATAGTTACTAAACGCTCTTAAAATCTTTCAACTTTTATTTCAAACATTTTTTTTCTATCACATTTACAGATATTCACTTCGTAAGTCTAACTAATTTTCTTCAAAGGAGGAAGTTTCCTTCAATTGAGTTCTTATAAAAAAATAAGTGTCCTTTATTTTTGTTTAGAAAACAACGTATTTAAAGCTAAATAAAAAATCGAAAGAGGATTCACTTCCATGAATTGTAGAAAAAGAATAGTTTAGTGAATATTTTCTTTATTTACAGCCTAAATATATGTACTTTTGACATAACAAAACATGAAACAAAAAGTAATTTGTTTCAATTTATTTTCACAATTTTTAAGAGAGCCTAACCGTAGCAATACACTTTTTTAAATTTATTTTTACTGATATTTATTATCTGATATTATTTAATATTTTTATTTTTAATATAAAACTTAACAATAAAGACTATTTAACGGAAACGGCTGTTACTATAGAAATTATACAAGATGATCTAAAATAACATTTTAACTGTTTTTATGATCATTTGAATATGATATTTTAAGAATGTCAAACAGTTCCATCAAAATTTTCGAACAAAATTTTATCAACGTCTTTGTTTTTCTAGCCTCTATATTATTCCGACAATTATTGACGGCCTTGAAATTTATACTCTCAATGACATTGACCATGTTTGTGGTCTGGTTTATTAAACCAGTATTACTCGAGTCATAAGATTTTTTATTTCTCTGTCGAGTTTTCTTAGTCCCTACAGTCAGAATCCGAACTGTCTTGATCCTGCTAGTATTGTAGCTAACATGATTTAATGACTGGTCGATAACGTTAGTTCTTATTAGCCTTGATGAGTTACACATTTTTTACATATCGCTACTAATTTTCTCAGACAGATTTCGCTTCATTTTTTATCAATGCATTCAGGGTAAATTGTACAAAATATACACTTATTGTACATAATGGGTATTTCTTGGAGAAATTTGTCGCCACGTCGATGCGATCAATACGGGAATCATTCCTCGAACGAAACTTGCCGATTTATGCTTTATTTACGACTAATATATCCTGCTATCACCATGAATAGCAGCAACAGGTTCCTGTTGCGCAATGCCGACAAAAAAGGATTCCTCGTATCGAATGTGTTGCATTTCGCTTCGTAAGATTCTCTGGTTATCTCATACGACATTCTCGGAATATTAAATAAAGTTCATGCAATTTTTTATGCCAAGAATAAAATAATTTTTTGCAAATTTTTGTTTTATTACAAAAAATATATATTTAAAATAATTATTTTTATATTAGATATAATTTACCAAAAAATGTAAAATTATATTTTTATGTTTACCGAGAATCCCAATTATCTTCGACTACGCGCGATTATTGAAATGTACTTCAACATGCATATGTAACAGTGTGCATAATTTCGAATCCTCAGAGATCCTAACGAAATGAGAAATTGGCACAAATGTGAATCTTGCCATGTCTTCACTTATTATTATTATTTGTACTTATTTTGCAGAATCTCTAGTCCTAGATTATTTTCATGTTTACATGTGTATATGAAAATACAAGATTTTAGAATTCCAGTTATTGTATAATTGCGCAGCTGATTGATAAAATGCTTGAAATTTATAAATTTGATGCACTGATAAAATCAAATTCATATTTTCTTAATGATATTTACTATACAGTGTAAATATCGTGTAACTGAATTTAACTGTTAAATCAGTTAATCGCAAATCCAATTGTTCATTATTTATTCATTTACACGTTAATTAATCTATTAACTAAAAAAGAAAAAAATTGAACGAGTTCTTCAAATTTCAAGACAATGGATGTGTGTTGTATGATTTATATAAATCAAATACATAGACCGGTGTTCATTGTCGATTCTTATTAAGATCTTAAGTAATGTCTTAAGATACTAATACAGTTTCCTAATTGGTTCATTTTAAGACGATCTTGAATATAAGAACCGATTATGAATACCGGCCATAATTTCTCTTTATACATCAGTGTTTTTTAATATTTAAAGGTATCAAGATATGCGAAGTCTTTATGGATTTATATTTAAGTGCGCATCTAGAATTAGATTTATAATTTTATATCGTTACTGTGTGGGCATAAAAGGTTCACGTAAACACACATTAAAAAAGCTTTTGTATTATAGCTTCAGTACTTAAAAATAAAATACTTTAAAAAAATTATAGAATACCAACACAAAAAATTTTCTCTTTAAAAATATTGAAATATATTTTTAAACTTTTGTATAAATTAAATAAAAATATTAAAATAAAAATATTAAATCATTGTTTCGTATAATTTATTGATACTAAACATTTTCTTGAACATAAAAAAATGTAATAACTGCATTTTTGAACATGTTTATACAACAGTTTTAATGACTACAACATTTAGAAGATATCTTATTTTTTTTTATTTATATTAATGTCCATTCTCGCGATATATATACATTTGTGTTATTTAAAGCATTTAGAATCTAACTTCGAGTACAAACTGAAAAGAAAAGAAAGCATAAAGAATTTATGTTGTTTATGGTGTGTTGCACAGAATGATGAGGGACAAATCATGTGGGACCGACTTATGTAAAAACGCTCGGTAATCTATGAGTATGATATAACATATCTTACGTTATATTACGGTAGAAGTTCCATATTCGCAATAATTGTTCTTGTAAATTATATATATATTTGCATAATCACGATACCTAAATATACAAAATTCATACTTGGATGTCGCGAATACACCAAAAAATCACAGACAGCAAGATAATTCTTAGGATTATCTAAAATAAAAACGTTGAAAATAAATTTTTACTTTTGTTATTATTGTTCATTTTTTGCGACTAAATGAGTTTTGTATCCACAAATGTGAAAACTGATATCAATGAAAATAAGTTTTGGATAGAATAGAAAATATGCGAAAGTGGAGCTTTTGCTGTATTTCCAAGTTTTTATACATTTAGTCACGGTCTTGTCGAATTAAAAAATGATTAAAAATCTATTATTAACTATCTTGTGTTATTTAAATTCTTTGTTTGTAAGTTATTTTATATTTGATTCCAAACAATTATTAAATCAATTTATTTCATGAATATATCAATATTCGCGACTTGTGTCTACAATCTAGCTCTATCAATTATAAATTCGAAACGAGAAACTTAATGAACTTTCACTATAACTTTTAAGTAAACCGAAAGACAATTCGATTAAATATATATGTACATATACGCAAAAATATATATGATATATTCTAGAAATCGAAGATGTAATTTAATAAATGGGCAGGGTAAAAGAGAGAAGTTGAAAATAATGTAAATTATATAGTACATACGTGTACACACTTCATTGTGTTTGTAAGTAGTATAGTAATAAGTACATTTGGAAGTAGTGAGGCATGTAACCTAATTATGTAAGTTATTTGTTGGATTCATATATAACGCACATAGTACAAAAGTGTTTTAGCTTTATGTACTGATAGTTATGTAACATTAGATGTATTTGATATGTAATTAATTAAAAAAGAAAAAATAAATTATTCTGGATATGTACTATGAATCAAGTTGTGCATAAATTATTTCAATCATAATGTAGATGTGGTTTAAGTCTTTCTGAATGTTTATCAAATATTTTTCTATCGATATTTCATTATTATTGTTAAATCGTATTCATTAGTATTAGATAGTATAGATAGTACAGATTAATATTCCCTATATATAAATTATCAATATACACATATATATATATTTCACATCTTACTGATTTGTGAAAAGTGAATGTTTTTCACTTGGATTGTATGTTTGATTGTGAACTACGAGAATAGTTACTTGCAAAACTTTTACTTTTTTGATTTCTTTCTTGATTAAATTATTCATTTGGATATTTCAATATATCCTTATATAATAAAAATGAAGATAAAAACATAAACTCAATAATATTTTGTAAGTAATCTTTGATGAGAGCATTTGATTTGAAAATATATTTACAATCGATTTCTAAATTATAAATGGAACGAAAGAATAAGTTTATTTTTAAAAGTGATAAATAAAAAATTTATTTTTTTCATATTCGTTGCTCATATTTTAATATTTTGAGTAAAAACATTTTACATATTTTTATATACGAAATATTGTCAACATTATACACACGTATACATATGTATATATATATATATATACATATATATATATATATATATATATATATATATATTTATTTATTTATTTATATAATATATACAATTATTTAAAAAATATTGCACAGAGAATTTATCTTTACAATATTTTTGTTTTTACAATATTAAAATTTGAATACAATTTTGAACCAGTACTGTTAAAAATATCACGAAAATTTAATGTACTTTTAAGTTATACAAGTTAAATTTAATTTCATAATATTACATTAAAAAATTAATATATCTGCAACTGAAAGTATATTTGTTTACATGAAATTTAGCGTACTTTTCATAAAATTTAAGTAAACGTTAAATTTAAGTTATTTTCATTGACAACAAAATATTAATATTAAATATTTTTAATGTATCTTGAAATTTGCTTCCATTACATGTGATGAAAGCAATTTTTTTTAACAGTATAGGTAATGGTTTATTGTAGAAAGTCTTATATTTAAGATTACTATAATTTAGTTTTTACTTAAACCATTCGTTAGATATTTTTTCTCAGTTACTTCCTTAACCATCAAACTTTCCCTTATATTATTTAAATTCATAATGCAATTTCTAATTGTGAATATAATACCTTTTGCCTATTATACATAACATGTTACATTATATTGAAAAGAATAATTAGACTGAATTGCATTAAAAGAGCCAATATAAAACACTAAAATTATCTAAACATCTTTAACAAGATCTAATGAAACGTTAGATTTTGGAGAAATTGTAACACTTATTTGGAATAGAAGTAGTTTAAGAAAATTGTAAGCATATTTCGAAATTCCAGACTTTTTTACACTTTCTCCTGATTTTTTGCCAGTTTTCCATGATCAATTTCAATTTCCTTGATTTTTTCTGATTTTCAGGTCTATAGCAACCTTGAATTATTATGTTTGTCTTGCATCATTAATGGTAGCTGGTACTCTTACTTCAATGCCGTCGAGTTCTTCAGTCATGATTATCTGGCAGCCCAATCTCGAACTATAATTAAATATATTTAAAACAGTGACAAATAAAAAAATATATATAACTGAATAATAAATACTAAATAAGTTTACATGCTTAAATAAATATAAAAATGCGAAAGTATAGTGGAAGTAGAAAAGAGACTGAGACAATTTAAATAACAAATCAAGTGATGTTTGACCCTGATAGACTCCTACTTAAAGCAAATTTTATTCAAAATCATCCCTTAGGAATATGGGTATAAGAAGCTAATTCATGAATAAATGTAGGAGACATTACAAAGTGAGATTTAGAGAATGTTTCTCTCTCTCTCTCT
>NW_012130147.1:634737-661596 GCF_000143395.1 Atta cephalotes
ATATATATATATATATACATACACACACTTATTTTTGATATTTCACCTCGTGATCGTTTTACCAACAAAAGTTTAATTTTACTTAAATATTCACGAATTAATAATTCTTACCAATGCAAATTTTAATTAATTATTTACACATTGCTAAAGTTAGACATAATTTTATCTAGAAATTTGTAATTTTGTTTAGTTAAATATATCTAAAAATTTCTCATGTATTAGAAATTTTTCTTCGTAGCAATTTTTACGAGGCATTTTTTGAGATTTTTAAAATGAAAAAGTTATTAATAAGATTTAATAATACTAATCTTACTAATTATCTTAATGTTACAGTGTCAAGCAGAAAGCGACTGAGTATATAAAGAACTTTAACTACTTTGACCAAACTCTGATTATCGACAATTAACTTGTCAAGTGTAACTTAGTGCTCTAACGTGTGCAGAATTATCACTATTTGTTATCTGATAAGTGAAAAGAAATTAGATTAAAAATGATGAATTGTATGTACAAGTTTGTAAACAATCTTACCGATTGAACTGTGAGCACCAGTTAAATTAATCCGAACTTGGTCGAAGTTATTTAAAAGTTCCAAATGCTCTGTTCGAGAAAACGATCATTGTTCCAATGTTTTTTACTTACTCTTTATTCTTAAAAAGCGGTTGCATGAGAGACACAGTTCTCGCGGGGACAATTTGACTAGACATGTACGTGAATGCGTAATTCGTTCCTAAGACAAAAGACGATCGTAATCCCCGCATCAGTGCCATTATCCAATATCAAGCATCAAATCGTTCGCACGGATACACGAGTGTTTTTTTATTCAGGACGTAGCCGAAAATCAAGTTTGAGAGACCAGTTGGAACGCGTGTCCACGCGTACTTCGGATCGTAATACGTCTGCGCAAACGCACAATCTGTCCGTTCTTATAAATACTGCTGGTTTCACTACAATCAACACCAAAGTGATGAATTTTAACGAAACACAGCGCGTCAATCTTACCCCTCGTACACTGTCCGATTCAAGACGATAGCTCGACGTTGATGATTCCCTGACGAATCACGACTGATCCATCGGATCCATCGAATCCATGTGCCACCATGTGCCAAGCATTGGAAAGTAAAAATTCTCCGAACTGGTTCTGCGCGCATGCGTAGGCTACGTCATTGCATATGTAATCGGTTTCACAATATCAAAATGCTACGCTAGCATTTCTGTTTTTCTCTTTCTTTAACGCTCATATGACACTTGTTAATTTATTAAATTCTTAATATTTAAATTAAATATTCTATTATAACGATGTTAATAATGTACAACATAAATGTATGTAGGATAAATCGTTCAAAATGTTACAGATTCTAATATTGTAGAAATCGTTAAATAAAAATGCATGATTTTGTCATTCTCTTGTTACAATGTTGAATTTTGATAGTCTTCCTTGATTAGGGGAATATTAAAATTTCAAATGCTTTGCATTAAGAACAAAGTAACTTTTATTCAAAACACTTCTTTTTTAAAATCGTCCAAATTGTAAATTATGCAAATATTTTTTCATTATGTACAAATATAAAAAACATATAACAATTGTAACATTACGTCAAACATTACTAAATTTCTAAAAATCGTTCTAATAATTGTCTATATTCTGTTACTCGTTAGGCAATCGTTATGCGTTCATGACTGCATAATGAGTACAGAATACATGGGCTGAGTAGGGATAAAAATAATAGAAAGACTTTACAAGGAGTATCTGACTTTCTGTTTATTTGCAAATAAAATACAGCTACATTAGTAGTTAATCGTACTAATTACAGACAAAAATGCTTCTTAGATACAAAGAAATTTGTTTACATTAAGTGAACGAGAAATTTATTTATTTCTAATATTGTATTAGAGAACATTAGTATTATACACTCTAAAATTTTTCATCAGCAAAGTATTTACTAAAGTAGTAAAGTATTTACTAAAGTAATCGATAACAGTCACACGTATGAAATTACAATTTAATTCAAGTATTAGCAAAAAATCATATAATTCTAGAGTGCAGAATTTATTACGTGATCGATAATCTATATTTAAATTGTGCTTACATGAGATGCACACATTGCTCAGTCGCTTTCCTCCAAGCTAATAACTGAAAATTGAAATTTGTATATTTTATTATTTCACGTATTATGTGTGTGCATGTGTGTGTGTGTGTGTGTATGTGTGTGTGTGTGTATAATTATGTTTCGACAATGTCAATGACAATCCTTCGGCAACATATGATATCAATGATACAATACTTATATGTATATATGTATGTATGTATATTTATATTAAAATTACATAAATTGAAAATTGCAAGATTTAGATATATTATAACTGATACATGTTTTCAACTGAAGAAGAAGATACAATACAAATGTAAAAATGAAACGTGTAATAATGATTAAATATTTCGCACGTGTAGCACATTATGCACAGAAATTGTTTTTGTTCAATTAAAGAAAATATATCTTGAAAAAATGTATATTTGCATGATTCTATAAAAAGTCAATTGAATGAGATTTGAAAGAAAGTGAAACGGACATAACAGAAAATGAATCAAATAAATGGAAAATGTATAACAAAAGACAATTTTCGACGATAATATTAAGCTCGAAAAACATCTGTCCTTTCGATTTTAATTTTTTACATCTTTAATTTTATTATTACCGCTTTTATCTTCGAGGATTTCGCTCTTCTCAGTTTCTTTTTCTTTTCCGGGCTGTTTCTTGTCCGAATTACGAAAACGATCGTAACGCGAATCTTCATCATCGCTCGATTTTGATGCTCCCGCCTCGCTCTCTCTTAAAATGTCACCTAAATCCTTGTCGACATCATCCCAAATCATTTTATCGCTACCGTGCGCACGGTAGTCGTCGTCATCTTCATCCCCCTGATTATTCTTACTGTCTTTCGCATTCTTTTCAGATTCTAAGCTATTAGATTTTTCTTCTTCAATTTTAATATAATCTGTGCCGCAAACGCTGTTATTATCAGCCGCAGTAGATACTGGTGTAGCAGATACTTGTGGCTCGGAACTGACAGGAGAAGTCTTTGCATTATCCGATGTATTATTAGTCACGGTGGAATTGGTAGAATTCACATTCGTTGAAGATGACGATTGCAGATGTATTCTTTCCGCTTGACGTCTAAGCGCCTTATCATCATTATCTCGCACATACCTGCAACACATATACGATATTGTAAATACTACTAATATTTTATCTACCGATTATCTTATCCTGTTGAACAGTGATATACCGTTTAAGATGACTGCGAGTGGAACAATGTAAAGCAACTGCTCGCTCTGTATTTTCGCTGCGTGGCAGATATACTTTACATAACTCGCAGTATTGTACTTCGACACGTTTTATGTATTCCGCACCAACTTTTATCATCTGTTTGCCCTTTGATTTTTTTTCCGCTTCGCTTGAACTTTCACCCTCAGCTTTTTCTTTCTTCTTGTCGTTAGTCTCCTCGTCTTCTGTAAACAATAATACATAAGACAAAGTGATATTAGATTTAACTGTGAAGAAAATAACTTTAACAAATTAGTATATTTCGTACATTTTTGTTACATACCATCTACATCACCTACAGAATCCAAAGTCATAAAATTATCAAGATTGACTTCCTTGTCATCTTCTTCTGGTGCGCTCGAATCTGCCTCTGCTTCACCGCTTCCATTTGCATTCATTCTTTCTCTCAGTATACTCTTTCTCTGACAAAAAAGAAAAGAATAATCAATTTATATTAGTCTTATCCATACCAATAAAAAATTAGTAAAATTACTAAAATAATTATCGAAATATTAAGAGTTACCTTGATGTGTTCTAGGGAACACATATGTGTCTCAAAGAACATTGGTGATCGGAATTGGATACGACAAACACGACAGAATGGTGTGAGGAATCGTTTCATTTGGCGATGAGATTCAGACAGTTGATGGGCAGCTTTTAAAGAACGATAATTTAATTTGCAAATAGCACAGAACATAGTGCGAGAAGGTAGAGTGCCGCGTGCTGCATCACGAGCTTCAATACGTCTCTGTTCTTGCCGTTGAACAACTCGCATACGTGTAAGAGTGACCTTATGTCGAGCTGCAATACGTTTCATCGCCGCGCTATGACGTCCAGAGAATAGATGGAGTGAATATTCTTTGAACGTAACGCTGTGATGGGCGCAATGCGGGCATTTCAATTTTATAAACTTTCTACCGTCCCGTCTACTTGGCAATTCTTCGGAATCTGCATTTCTATCGCGTTCCGCTTTTTCATTTTCATCACGTTCCTCATCATCACCATCTTCATCCTCCTACAAATAAATATCAATAAAATAGTAATAATGACAACAATAGTATACCCATTTTAATAATTAGTAATAATAGAATTGAAACAACTCACTTCTCGCTTCTGATCGTCATCTTCTTTAATATCATCATCCTTTTCTTCCTCATCTTCGGTATGTTGCCTTTCTCTATCTTGTTTTTCCTTCTTACGTTTATCCTCTTTTTTCTTCTTCTCATCTTCTTCTTCCATGTCCTCTTCATCGCGTTCATGTGGCTACACAATGTCGATGCACAATAAATATCATCATAAAATTATTCAAATTCACATGTAAGAAAATGTGTGTTGTCATCATATTTAAAAACATTATATAAAATATATATTTAATATGCTATTAAATATATGAGCAAACTCTCGGCGAGAGTTAAGATTGTTAAGAATTTAATGCTAGATATTCGATATCATGCAATTTTAATACGAGCACTAACGATTAAAATTAATTCGTGCAAATTAAATTTTAACAATGTAATAGATGTGTCCTTTGTGTGATTCCTAATATTTATATTATACATATTTGTAACGATTGCGTTACATAATATATTTAAAACCAGGATTATGAACGATAAGCTTGTCTAACGCCACTGCTGAATTACCTTTTCTTCGTCGTCCCAATTACTCTTATTATCATCTTCCTCGTCATCGTCATCGGAAAATTCTGCATTAATGGCTTTGGCCATCTCTCTATCCTTGTCCTTCACGCTGGTCCCGGATCCCGAGTCCTTTTTACTTCCGGGTAGCCTAGTAGTACCGCTACTAATGACACAGCAATTTTGTTTTGACTTATATTACTTTCCAGCATTCCATTTTCGTGCTTCTTTGTCTTTCGTTGTATCATCGAGCAAGACTTGCTTATAGATGATACGTAGAAAATATCGCGATAGTATCGGTTTAATATCTCGGCTTTATATCCCAAAATGTGAAATGCGTTTCGTAGTGTACGCTAAAAGTGTCTATTATTCATTTTTCTTTATTTTTCATCGCGTTCTGATATCTTCGCACACTCTCGGTCGTGCCAAAAAATATGATATGAATAGTATATAGTCATACCGCTATAAACTCTAAAGAGAATTATGTCTCATGACGAGTTAAGTACAATTATTTTAGCTCTCGTATCGAAAGTTATTACATTGCGTTTATACGTATCATCACTGATTTCTTCTTTATTAGAAAAAAGCTCTCTTTCTCTCTGTCGGCAGTGGAATATTTGTTTCATGATTGTTTGCATCTTGACTGTTTATCAATCGATTTACTTAGGCATTTATTCACGCATGTATATTTTGTCCGTTCGCTTTCATAAATTATCTTGTGACACTCAGGTCATCGACCGAGAGTCGGTTTGCATGAACCGACTTCAAAGAAGAATATTCAAGCAGGCTACGAAGATAGTATTTGCGTACGATTTTTTTTGGTAAGTGACTGTATTAATAAATTACCTCCTGCGTAGTTTAGTAGTAGTCATGCGCACACGCTGGATGTAGTCTCGTGAGCGTGAGCCTAGCAGCTTTCGACGATAGTCGAGCGAGTGCAGAGTACGCTTGCGAGCCATGAGGACGTCCGATCGAGAGCTCACACGATGAAATGCACCACCTCTACCACCGGTGCCGCGGGTCGAAATGCGACCTCTGTAATTCGAACTCTGATGCGATATTCTTCCTCGACTCGAGGTGTATCTCTGAGTCGGTGGCGGTGCCATTTCGCTAATCCGAGGGGGTGGCGGAGGCGCATAGCTCCGTGATGCGGAATGACGGTCCTCCGAACGATGGTACGATGACGCGCGTTCGCTCTGTCTCTTGTCCTCGTATACGTTGGACGATGACGATCCCTTGTTATCGTCATAAGCCGCCGATGTGGACGAACCGTACGATGAATACCTCTGTGAGCCGCTACCGCTACCTCCACCCTGCCAAATCAAATTTAATTGTGCTCCTTCCATGCATTTCTTTCTTTTTATTTCGTCTCCCATCCTTTTTCTCTTTTATTCTATTTTATTTTATTCTACGCACGTATGTATGTATATTTACATATAAGTATACACGTATGTGTGCTTATGCATACATATCCTTTTTCTCCCCTTCTACACGCACGTACATATTTATCTACGTCATATTTACCTCTTAATTGCTACTGTCCAACTGGTGTTAAGTCTAATCAAGTGACTAACCGACTGACATCGAGTGATGGATTGATTGAGTGATCGACTGAGTGACTAAATGGCTAAATGACTAACTCAATCGACTGAATAAAAAACTGATTGATCGATTAATAGCATAATGTCGGCATTGTAATTTTAACTGATGTTTCTATTTTCAGTTTTCAAACCCATTTGCATTTCATCATTCGATTATCACCATGCATGCAGTGCTAATTGTCTATTGTTTAAAATGATTCAGCGTCATGACCGTCATATATGGGATTAATAATTGTAATTACTCTATGCTCATTGTATCACCTAGATATACAATTTGATTTTCCCTAAATAATTAAGAATCCCTAAGTATCTTTTCATTGCCTCGTTATAAAAATGTACTTTCTATTGATATTTGCAATTTCGGGAGTAGTAGCAGCGCTCGTTTCCCTCGAGCTAACGAATTCTATGTCGTCATTCAACGATGTATGTATATGTATAACGTACGTATAATGCTCTCGATAGACCTTTCCAACTTAGTCGAATTATATATCTGTCATTAGGCGTGATGTGTCAAATATTTCATATACACGAAGATGAATCGAATAAAAGTAACAAAGTTGTTATGTACGTAATCATTTGTGAATGTTTATGCGTATAGTTGCGTTTGATAATAAGATAGTTTGAACGATATTATATATACATATATACACTTGTATATCCATATTTCGCTCGTCTCCCCCATATGTATCATGCATGCCAAGTATTTCCCTAGTATCATTCTGTAGGGATATGCATACATTAGATATTAATTCTTTCCCAATTCCCTTTTTGTTATGCGCAAGGTCGATAACATGTCCCAATATATAACAATTGGAAAGGCCTACGAACGTATAAATATTAATCAAAATTTGTGCTCTTGTAATTTAGCATTTGTGATATAATTTAAATAATTGATTAAGCGATGTTTATGGGTGATATTTCATGAAAATCCCATGTCACAAGGCGATGCCTGAGAAGACGTCGTTATCTCTCTACAATTTCTCTATACTCTTTATTCTCGTTACTGCATAATAAATCGGCATAATTGCACTTATTGTTTTCTAACGGGGAATAACATGATGTAACTCTCTCACGTCTATCCATTCAATTTGTCATTGATTTTTCAAATAGCTCTCAAACTTTACTAGGATATGTGCGGACAGCGGGCAATATCGTATAAATACCATCTAGGTATATTTCATCTTTTAATGATTCATCTTTTAATAATTTGACGTTTTTGTAGCGTTCCTCTGCAGTAGCGCCCCAACGCAAAAAGAACGAGTGTTCGAGAAGCCGTTGGTTCGCGTTGCTTGAAAGGAAAGTAGGATAACTTATAAATGTTCTGTTTAAGATATACCAATTTTTCTTATATACGAGTGTCCTGAAATCATTTAATATTCCTTTGTGTAACTCATTTTTTAATAAACGTTACACTTCAATCTATAAGTGACAAACTTTCAGGACCATCGTTACATTACATAAAACAACAATATTTTAATCTTCTATTGAAAAAAATTTTTCATTAAATTTTTCATAGAAATCCAAGTTGGGAAATATTCATACATTATCATATAGAGCATTGTATATTGAGGTTGTACTATATTTTTCTCTTAACCTCTTCAAATCTGATTTTATTGGAACCATGTTAAAAAAAATTTTGTTTAATTCAGTTTATGCATACTTAAATAAATAATTCACTAAACAATTAATTTTTTTTTCAAAATTTTGACTACTTTCCAACATATACATTATTATGTACATCAATTTCAGATAACGATAAAATAGAATTAAATAATTTCAACAAAAGTCTTCAAATTTGATATACATTACAATGTAATGCTGGGTCTAAAGAGGTAAAATTATTAATCATCTATCTCATGAGAGATAGAGAAACGGAAGAAAAAGATTACAAAGAGAGAAACAGGAGAAGATACATACCTGATAAGAATCACTTCTTATCCTTTTACGCGCTGAGTCACTTGATGATCGATGATCATCTCTGGCAGAATAAGAATACCTAAAAAAAAAAAAGAAACTATTTTAGTATTTTGAAATATATCACAAAAACGCTTCCAATAAATAATCTAATAAATAAATTTAATAAATAGAAATATAATTAATTTGTATTCTTACACGAGGTCTTTTATAACTATTCGAATGTTCGCCACGACCGCCTCTGCTTGAATATCTTTCCGATCCTGTAAATACAATAATAATCAATATTACAATGTTCATTTACTTCACAGTACAAAGATATCTAATACACAACTTGTGATACTGTAAAGTATTAGATATTTTATAATCTTCAATTTAGACTGCTTTCTATTTAATGCTTTAAGACTACGATCCACTTGATGCTTTGAAGAATTTTTAGATTGGTCAGTTAGTAAAATTCTTTTTGTTATTGAAAGATTAAAGTAGCATCAAATGGATTGCATCCTAAAATACAGATTTTGTTGTCTTGTTCAATTAAATGCTTTGAAGCATTTGCAGCACCAAATGGAGCACAGCCTCAATTTCTCTTATAAGTGTACTCTCTAATGCTCATAGAGACTGAAATTGAAATTAAATTAAGAAATCCAACCGAAATAAAGAAAATATCGAAAATTTTCACATTAAATCTTTAGTTCATGGGCATAATTGTTTTCCAATGATGTTACTATTAAATATCTAACGTTTATATATTACCTGAGTTATATTTGGATCTAGAATCATAATTTGTCGTTGAATATTTGAATCTGCCACCCCTCGAAGAAGAGTATCCTCCTCTAGATACATTGCCTCCTGCTGAACCATTCCACTCGTTTCCTCCACCTCGACCCCTATAAGAACCCCCTCCGCGAGAACTAAATCCACGACCACGAGAACTCATGGTGGAACTACAAGAAATAAAGAAAGATATTTCTTGTTACGCTCATATTGCATTTATTCTTTTCTCTCATGTTTTATATCTTGACGTCTTCTCTTTGCGTCTTAATAAAAAAAAATTAAGATTCCTTTATGACTATATAATTGAACAACGAGTCTCATAGCAAGTACATTAACAAAATATAAAATTGTGAAAATACGGTAGGCAAAAACAGAGATAATATTAAAGTAGCTCAAGATGTTTCAATAAAGTGCCATCAAAATAAAGTATTTATCAATTTTTTCAACCAATGCAAATCCTCGCGGCGTAATTAAACGGACATTACCAACCTGTATTTGTTGTAACCATAGCTCATGGTTGCAACTTATTGGTGAACGAGACAGAGAGAAAGAGAAAGGGGCTGTAGTGGATACAGCGCCAATGGTCTATGAACAAAATAAATTTTTTTGTACAACGTATGTGGCACAAATTACATTCGTAGGAAATATACAATTAATTAAGCCTCTCTGCGCTTACAAGTCATTATTCCAATTAATAATCACGACCGTAGTTGGAACTCCGTTGACGAATGACGCAATTTCGCGTAAAAATCCACGAACGAAATCGATTTTCAACGAGGGAAGGAAAAAGTAAGATCAGACACGAGAAAGATTTCGTAAGTACAACGGCGTCCATTGTTCGCGTTGGCGAAATCCCGATACCGGATGCGCCGAGCAACGTGACGATGCGCCACGAAGTGGCGGATATCCATGCCCTTCGTAACGCGGAATATTCAGGAAAATATATTCCCACGTGAGAGCTACGAGTCGATAAAAAGGGTCAATAATCTCGTATTAACGCGATTTTTCAAGGCGATGGCCATATTTTGATATCCTATTTTACGCGTGATGAACGCGATGTAGAAAACTCACCCGAATCCAGTGGGAGTCGCAGCCTTCGTCTCTTCGTTGCGTTGCGACACTTGCGACAAGAACGCGTCTACAATCGATTTCTTGATTCACCCGTACGTATATTACGTATGCGGCCTACTCGACGGACCGCTCAAGTATCCCCCGATCGACGATACTGCGTGCCTCCTCCTCCGAAAAAAATCATTCAACGCGCCAAGGCCGGAGCAAATCGAATAGTCATCCACCAAGCAATCACGAACTAAAATGTCGGCACGCTCATTTTGGAATAGGCGTCTCTGCCACGAATAACGAAGAACATGCGTCACCTTCGACGTCCAATACGTCCAATTGCAGAATGAATTCTTTAGGGACTTTGGCTACGGACATTTTATCCCTGGAAAAAAAATTTCTATTGGAAGATGGCTCCCTATGAAAGTCAAGACTGTCACACGTATGTACAAAATTTTAATCATTATCGTAAAGTTTCAAGCAAATCGAAATCACAATCACAAAATGTCATATCATGTTTTAAAGTGCTCGATTGGTCAATTTGCTTACGGCCTTAATCGTATGATATGGTCAGCCAATAAACTTACAGCTTCTACATGTTCATTCGTTATCGCGTCGTATATTGTCGCAAGCATTTCCGCGTCAAGATGTGAACGCGCTCTTAGATTTTCAGATTGTTTTTAAGTGATTGATAAATATAGAACTGGATTTTGATTAAATTCCAATAATTATTCGAACAATATAATTATTTTTAATTACAACAAAACAAAATTTTGAATTATATACTTATTGTTCTCGATCTAATTTTTTTCTATATAATAACAAAAAATTAATAATTCTAATAGTGATATAAGTATTGAAATAAAATATAATTTATATTTGAATTATTAATTTTTTGTTTTAAAATTATTAATTTTCTAAAATTGTTTAATTAGAATTATCAATTAAATTTTAATTATTAATTTTACAATTATAAAATCATACCACATTATTTTGCAACTACTACTTTATTGTGATGAACCAGGATAATTTGTGTCACTGAAGCTATATAAATAGCCTCAATGGTTTTTGAAAAAAAAAAGAAAAAAAAGAAAAAATAAGGATAGAAAAAAAGAATAAAATACGTATTATTATGATTTCAGATAATACTATATTATACATCGAACAAACCGGGTATGCATTGATGTGTTACATCGTCACATTATATTGGCGCAGATAATAATATATAATTATTTCTTCATATATTCTTGTTATTGAACAAGAACTTATGAAAATCTGAAAATTCGATGAAAATATATGTTTGATCGTGTACAATTGGGACTTAGTTGATAGAGTTAATTTTCTCAAGGATTCTTTAATAGTAATTATAACGATAACATACAAAACATTTAAATCTAATGTACTGCTCCTTTGCAATTCTATTTACACATTTAATATTCTTCTAAGCCTGTCACATTTTTATGTCTTGGAAAAATCCTGATATAATGAGAACGAATTATCTATACTATTATCTACAAGAAAAGGAAAATCAAAGTAAGAGAAAAAACCGAACATCCACATATTGTACGAAAGTTAATAATTAGTTAAAGACAAGTAAACGTGCAAGCTTTAGCTGCGATTATTCATTTTCGCTCTTTGTAATCGTACCTCCTTAATTTAGCTCATTATTACAAATAAATTTTATTCTCTCTCCTCCATTCCTCTCATCTAATCCACTGGCTGCGTTCATCAGAGAAAGCAGCTTTGCAACTGTGTAAAATTTTTTAATATACTTTTAGACTCAATGAGGAGCTAAGGGCAAGACCAATCATATTGAAGAATTTTACACAGTTGCAAAGCTGCTTTCTCTGCTAAACGTAGCCATTGTGTTTTCGTGATTTCAGTAATCATTTTCAAAAATTTAGATTACTAATGCCTGATTGCACCAACATTACTTTGATTTTAAGTGAGGCTTAAAATTTTGTCTGTATCTTCTCTGTCTCTTTTTGGTTTTAAAACGAGATAAAGTTTTAAGTCTCTCTTAAAATCAAAGTGACATTTTGGTGTAAATTTTGGCTGGGCCTAAGAATAGAGATGTACGGAATATGGAGACTCGACTATATATTAAAAACGTATTATGTATGTATGTACACATACACACGGCGTGACAAATGCATCGTTGAGAATGTTATCTGCGATGAATTTAGCATCTGTATTTTACATGCATGAGCATAACCACATTCGGTTAAAAGTAAATAGCAACCCGTATTCTTTCCGTTTTTTAAATCAATATAAATTTAGTTGATTTATCAACAATCAGCAATTACGATGCACAAATATCTAGATATATTTGCTTGAATGTATTCAAAATAATATTTTTTATGGCAAAACATTTGTGACACCGTATGTATCGATTGGATGAAAGATTCTCGATGTAATTCATCATTAACCAACAATAATACATAAGATGAATATTTGCGGATAAAATTGAATATTCGTTTCAAAATACTTCGTATTCTTCATACAAATCCATGCACACATATAACACAAAAAAATACATACATACATATGCACACACAACTTTTTGTAATTATAATATTGAGCATCCATCCCTTTCCTTTTTTTTATCGAAAAAATAGGTTCGTTCTTTGTAGCTACACTTTTTGTACTTTTTATCGTTTCTTTTTTTTTCCCGTCTAATTATATACTTATTTCATATTTTAAGTGCAGAAAGTGTGACATGTACAACTACAAAGAACAGATCTATTATTATCAAGTTAATGTAACACACTCATGTTTTTCTGATTCGTCTATATAATTATTCCTCGGCTATTATCCGTTCAAGTTGTAATACTAATCATAATGTTGTAATACTAATCATTTGTTTTGCCTAAAGAAACGATATAAGTTATGCAACGTGCATAATGATGTTACTAAGATCTTTTTTAGCCATCCAGACGTAGATATTCCGAATCTAAGACTGAATGAGAAACATTTACATCGTCGGAATGGCTCTCGTATTGACAGCAATTTTCAATCACCAAATTTGCGAGTTCTTTTATACGTTCGTATGGTCTGGAATCCGCTATCACTGTATGTAATTTCTCTAGTCCTCCTTCTTTCACTACTAATGCACAATATTTGAATGCTAAAAAAATCGGATTATATCGTAAAATAGCAAAAGACAGAGCAGATATAGAGCAGATATAAAACAGCAAATAATTTAAAGTGTTTGACATAAGAAATATTAATATTGCATACATACAATATACTTTAGTGAGATTAGCAAGAGCCCAAGCAGCCCAATGTTGACATGGAGGAGTATGATACACATCCAGTAGACGTAATAATGGTCCAAACGAACGATAATTAATATTACGTTCTGCATTTAAGTCCCAACTTTCAATTGCTTGTACCATGTATTTAAGAACCTCTTTACGAGTTGGTTTTTCTATTGTCCAAGCGTCGATACCATCAGATGCCATGTGTGCCAATATACCAGCAGCATTGTATGGAACCTATACAAATCGAAAAATATATATATATATTTTCGAAAAATATATATATTTAAATATATATATTTAAGAGCATATTAGAAATTTGAACATGATAAAATTTGAATTTGATAAAAAATGTTCGAATAAAACTGAAATAGATAATTTACAAAAAATTGAAAAAAAAAGGAAAAGTGAGAGAAGAAAAAAAAAATACGAAACCTCGATTCCATCACTATTAGAGCGTAACAGATTGGCGAAGACAGTTACATATCGTTCCTGCATAAGATGGATCCGAAGATATTCGACTTCTGCCACATTTCCGAGCAAACCCATCATATTCCTCAATAGTTCTTCTTTATGCGGATATTGCTAGATATGCGAGAGAATATTTATTATGCAATAGAAAGAAAATTACATGCATATACACACTTAAGCTAATTGTAAGTACATATTGTAGTGCCTATAATCAAACATACATTGTAAAACATACCTGTACACATTTCAGGAAAAGTGCCATGCCTTCCTCATCTAAGAATCGTTCGCAATTTATAGACGTTTCGTCTGTCATATTCCACATAGTCGACCATGCGACTTCTAATACATCGTCGAATATATTTGTCTCCACCCTGTACTCCACCAATTCTAACATAGTCTTAACACAACCCAATTTGCCAAGTAATCTTTTCTCTTTACCTTCCACTTGACAAGCTAAAGAGTTCAATAGATATATGCCAATTCTTTGAACGAAACTTTCTGGTTCTGAGTGTTTGGCTGAATGTAGAAGTACTTTTACAAGGGTTTCATAATTGGACATCTATACAAATAAATTGATAAATGGTTATTACATAAAGATACAACTTTTCTGTTTACAATATATCTTATAATTTGAGCAAAAGATTTAATATAATAGCAAAAGATTTAATATAAAAAACTAATAATATTTAATCATGTAATATGCAACATAAAAAAAAACAAAGTAATACAAACCACATCATGTGGTATGCGGAATTGACACAATGCCAAACAACCGTTCCGCATCATAGTTTCTTCATCTCTATGTGTACTCATACCAGCAAGGAGAGTACTGATAATCCTTTTCTTCATTCGTGCTACTAATTCACCCTTTTCCTTCATCTTTACTATGTAAAATAACGTGGCGCTGTTATATACGACATAAAATTAAAATTGTAATTATTGATGTTTAACAAATTGCTTTCTCAAATATTGCAGTTGTCTCTTTTGGCAATTTATAAATTATAGAATGTGTATCTATGCACATACCTTCCAGATATTTGTATATGCTTCTGAGCTGGATGCTTTTCCATCGCTTCCAAGACAGTACATAGCGCTTGATCCATTCTATGACAATTTTCAAATCTAAATACATGGTATAAATCGCTCAATACTTTTTGCAATAATTCTTGTTTATTGTCCATACAAACATGAGCTGCGATCAGTATTTGATCCTCATTTGCATCTCCAGCGACCTAAATCAAACCACGAGAAAATACATAAATAAATTAAAAATATTTTTTATTTAATTTTTTATTGCAATGAAGCAAAAAATAGTTAAAAATTTTTCATCTTGTAATTAGTTGGTATGAATTATAAAACATCTTGTATATAAACATCTTACCACTTTTGCTGGTATATCATGTCTTCTACAAGCACCATGAGTAGTTCCATAAAGTCCTAAAAATTGTAATGGCTTATGTATTTTAGATGCGAGTCCTGGTATATCGGAAAGCTGTCCAAAATTGGTGTCTTCAATATTTGTATTTATGGGACGTTCAGCTACACCTCTCCCTGCAAGGTTTGTGCCACCGATGTCTAAAGAAACCAACTGAGGTAGACCAGTCACTAGGTCAGACAAGATCTTATTAGGATTCTCAAACTGTCCCTGTTTATGACACGACTGAGAAATATCCAAGTGCCTAAAAAAATATTCTATATGAATCTATATTGTTTAACACAGTTTAGCTTAGTTTGCGTATCATCTAACTGTATACTTGCATCTTTAAGAAAATTTCTAATTAAATAATGTAACAATTATATTATTTAAGTATAATCCAAGTTTTATAATATACCTCAAATTCTTCAACTGACAGATGTTCTTAACAAAAGATTTTGGGTCAGTATTGACCTTAACGTTGTACAAAGCTAAGGATACTAAATTTGGTACCAAGTGATAAAATTCAAAAGTATCAATGTTACAGCTATTGGATAAATCTAGATGCGTCAAATTCATTAATCCTGCTAGTAGCAGTGCATATTCTGATGAAGGTATTCCTACATATGCTAATGCCAGTCGCTTTAAATTCGGCGTTTTGAAAACGTATCTTCGTGTTTGGTAATCTCGTCCATAGTATTGTAATTGTTGGACATAATTGTTGGACGAGCCGGCTGTAACAAAGATTATAGATAGTTTAATAATCCATACATATTGGATCACGTTAGGATAGAATACATGGATTACAATAGTTTCTTACAGGCACTTAAACTAGAAGGTATAATCATCGAAGTTCCATAACATGCTAAACTGTGTAAGTTCTCTGAATTGGCATTAATATGTTCGATAGAGATTTCTGTTACATTACTACAATCAGTGAGTTCTAAATCATAAAGTTTGTGGCTGACAAGCGTCTGAACCGAAGTGTCGGTCAGGCTGCAATTAGAGATCTTAACGTGCTTCAGTCGGGTCGCCGCTAGATTTTTGAAAATGGAGAAAAAGCAATCGTCATCCTCGGTCGCCTCACTACGTTGCGCGTATTCTATAATCTTGTCGCATATCTCGCTCGGGAAGGTTATTCCCTTTCGTAGTATCCGATGGCCGCGTCTTCCCTTTATCGAAATAATGTCAAGATTCTCGCAGATCAGTTTGTAGCACAAATCAGTAAGGCGCTCCGGGCCTACATATTGATCCGTGTGAAATAAGTCATCCAGCTCCGCCATTCTCTCTCGGAACAGCTCGGATTTTACTAGATCACGACTGAATCACGCATCAAGGAAGATCGCGCGGTTATATCTTCTTCGTAATTACGTTATTTTCGGTGCTGCTGTTGAACAGAATACGTCTGCGGGAATACGTCTGCGTGCACGTTATGTCAAACGTAGGATCAGCTGGGAACGCGCGACATGGCGCGCGTCACAAATGCTCACGCCGACACCACATTTAGCTGTTTCGTCCGCACTGCGCGTTATATGCAGTTATATATGCCGCAATCACCGCGTCCACCGACATTCGTGGATTCGCGTCTGGCCTCCTGCGGATGTGCGACACTCCAACTTTCAATGTACTCCAACGTGGTCTACGATTCACGGAGCTACCAATGTTATGATTATACGTATTAAAAAAAAAAGACACTAATACGATTTTGTTCGAAAATTCTTCGAAAAGCTTGAAGCTACAGCTGTTACCACATCACTGTCGCTGCCATCCCCACCCCCTGTTTCCACCACCTTCACGCTTCCTGTGTATTCTTTTCTTTCCTTTCGCTGACATCGTCTACCTACGCGAGTACACGCACCGCGTAATAAATATATTAGATTCTACGACGTTTCTAACATATCACTACGTTATCTTAAGTAATTTTATCGATCATACTGAAATTATCACGCTATGTATAGCTGTGAGGGAGCAAAAATGCTATCCAATTCAAGTGTAGCGAGTAGAGCTGCACTTACACTGAGAGTTTCTACTTTTAAATTCGTATCAGAATAATTTTCAGTTTTCTGTTTATATATGCCTAATGATGATAGAAAATTCGATTCATATTCCATTAACTTTTAACTCGATTACACGGCATTTGACATTGGCTGTGGTCAAAGTCTCGTTACAAATGCTTTGAAACATTTCATGGATCAATTAGAAGAAAAAAATTTTACAAACTGACCAATTAAAAAACGCTTCGAAGCGTTTGCATCATCGCGTTGATCGTATTCATTGGCTCACGTAGAATCATATACAGTTTTCAAAATCTTTCCAGCAAGATTCGCTCAAATTTGACTTAAATATAGATATATTGCTTTGTAGATTCAAGATAAAATGTAATTATTAATATAACTTTAAATAATTATTTAAAGTTATTACATAACTTTATTAATATAATTATAAACAATATTGATAAAATTTTAGTGCTAATGGTTAAAAAATATTTTTTTGTTGTAAATAAATAATGTATTATTTCTTGTCTCTTTAAGATTCCTGTTTCCTGCATATACAGTTGAAACATTTGAACATTTTTTTTTAAGTATTTGGTGTAAATTTCTGTGCGTTTTGTTTTTCTTTCAATCTCTATGTATACATTCAAAATTGATTAAATTACCGCCATTTTTCGCGTTTCCAAGGAACCACGAAAAATGGTGATAAATACTTGCATTTACTCCAAACTCCGCTCGCGTCTTTACTAATCTCAAACGTTACTCCAGACGTTTGGATCTATAAAACTTTATTCGGCATTCGCAGAATGAAAACCGGTGATTTCGAATCATCACAACGGACATCCTCCAGGATGCTTCCGAGCGTTACTTCGTCCAAGATAAAGCTCGGTGCTTTTGGACGAGTCCGCAAGACGGGGTGCGATCGGAATGTCGCTTCGATTCTTCTTCAACAACGACAGGCCTTTCGGATCATTCACGAGAATATGGATGTTACACCAAAACCGTTAGTCCATGCAGCTTTTAGCACCATTGATGAGAATCAGACGACCGCTTTGGAGACCATTGGATTATTCCAGACCGGAAGCGGTTCCCAACTGCAGATAGCTTCTTCGAAAGCCAGCGGTCTCGTGACTAATTCTTCTCTCCTTCTTAAGTCTTTATCCGATGATTTACAAATGGAAAGTCTACTGTCGACACAGGTTTGTGAGTTTTTGCCCACGGAGAAGGATGAAGATGTCGCGCCATTGCCATTTTTTCTACCTAGGTAACAGTAGTTTATGTTATATGTTTTAATTATTTCTAAGCGATGTAAATTTAATTTTACTTTTGGAGCATTATCGTATTTTTATGAGAAATATCTTATTCGACCAACTGAAAATAACTTAATTAATATTAACTTAATAATTTTGTACTCAACACTATATAATTTTTTTTGCATTACATTTTTATTGTTGAGTGCGAAATTATAACATTAATTATTATAAAACTATTTTAAGACAATCCTAGACTGGAGCTGTCTTGAAGTAGTGTCGTCTGGGATATACGTAAAATAGATTTAAATAAATACAGGATATTTTTTTAATGTCGAATATTTATTTACAGCGACGACTCAGCAATATTTGCGACACGTCCGGAAACTGTGACAATCACCTTAAAGGAAACGCAGACATTCTTCATATTCGAGATGCTGCAGATGACTGGGGATCTGCGAACGCTCGAAGGACAGGCGATAAAACAGGAAAATAAGAATTACGAGTATGTAACAATAGGTCCGGGCTCCGATCGGAAGCTAGTGAATGTCGAGACGCAGACGATACATGTGTTGACGAAATCACGTGGCACTTACTACGGCCTGAGGTCGCGCAGGAATCAAGGGATGATTATGAATAACTGGGTGATCCATGATACTTATGCGGCACCGGAACTGATGATAGAGAAGAACGGACATATGATAGTACACACGAAAGAATCGATACATCGAATGCAAGAAGCGCAGGTACAAATTATGTGGAATTATAAACTTTTTAAAAAAGCAATTATGCATTTTCATTAAATCGCGAAAATTAAAAAAAACATTTATATTATGTATGTGCACATATATGTAGATAATTGGAAAAATTATATTGTCATATTATTTCTATAAACGAAAAATTAATGTAATTTAGAGAAAATCTTTAAATATAAAGAAAGAGTTTTGAAATGATAGATACAATGTGTCCACACAGGATGAAACAGAGAAAAAGAATATTTAAAGATTAAAGATTTTCTAAAGTTTTTAAATTTTTAATATTTCGGAAAATGATAATATTTTTTAATGAAATAATATAGATCAATTTAAAAAATATAGAAATTTTTTTACAAAAGATGTCAAAGAGATTTCCATTTTGTAATAGAAACTCCGATACAAACTCCCTGAACCTGAAACAATTCCTGATCAAAGCCCCGAGGAGCAATTGTCTCGTATTTGTCGAGAGACAGAGTTCTTGTATGCGGTAACCATAATGGAACGTATAATCGCAAACAATGTATTCGCAGAGGCGCAAAAACGTTTTACTGGCTTAATTAAACGCGATCCATGCGCTCTGGATTTGGAATTCGATTATCACTTGGATTTGCTGTGGACATTCGCATTTGAAATGGTGCACAATCGTCCTGTGACTGCATTTCGCTGGAATCCGGCCAACGCGAGCGTCCTCGCTGTTGCTTATGGCGCTAAAACCGGATCCAACAAGGCGGATGGAGTACTGTTGATCTGGTGTGCCAAAAATCCTAGCCAACCTGGTCGCGAGTATGCCTTTGATAGTCCGTTATCCGATATCGATTGGAGCAGAGAAAGACCGAATCTTCTGGCAATCGGTTTCTATGATGGAAGTGTGAAAGTTATTGATGTTAGCGCAAAAGAAGTGAATATCATCAGGCGAAGTCATAGAGAGACATCGACAGCTTGCTCACCACATTGGCAAGTAAGTATATTACTTATTGCGATATTATTATTCTAACTTTAATACTACGCGCACTATATTTAATTTATTTATTAATTCTGAAATTTACGGTACAACTTTGATAATATTTAATTTTTTCCACCAGGTTCAATGGTGGAGCGGCGATGAGCAATTTAATTACCAAGAACAAATTTATACTAGTGATCAAGATGGCCGGATATACTACTATCGTTTGGCAGAAGATTTGTTTGCCACAGAGATTATGCGTTTATATAGAATCGAAGGTAAACTAAGTGGGGTTTCTAGAACAGATCATTGTGTGGCTTACGATGTGCCCATCAATCGCCAACCAAGTGCACTTATTCTCCGAAAACATCCCATTGTCAGCAACATTTACTTTGTCGGCTCCGATGAAGGTTGTATTTATCGATGCTCCACAAATTACTTGTATCAGCACGTGGACAGTTTTCTGGCGCATGACGGTCCAATTTACTCATTTGAGTTCTCGCCCTTTTGTCAGAAGTTATTTTTAACCTGCGGCGCTGATTGGTGCATCAGGATCTGGGCTGAGGGTCTTACCGAGCCACTTATCACCCTATCGACAGCGATGGCATGCGTAAGGAACGCTTGTTGGAGTCCTACAAGTTCCACTATTATCGCCAGCATTGTAAACGACCAGATTTGCCTGTGGGATATTCATAGAAAAACGCATATTCCAGCATCTATAACGATTTCACCGAACGGAGCGAGATTAGTTGCTGCTGGTTTTACAGCGAATGGGAATCAATTAGTGATCGCTGATATTGAGGGTGCCGTTTACGTCTACAATCTCGAAGGCATACCGTTTCCACCCTATGATCAAACTAAAGTATTAATTGAGTCTATCCATAAGGCATTGATAACTAAACCGGAATTGTTAAGGAAGTTGAAGAAACTCGGCCCACCATTCTGATCATTCGATTCCTGACGAGGTAAGTACAAAAAGAATTAAATTAAAAACAGAAATTTATTTATACTTTTGTGAAGATATTTTTTAATTAAGTTAGAAGATTACGATCACAAAAATGGATCAATGGAAAAGATTACGCATAAATTGTAAAACTAATTCTTTGAAAATATGCAGTAGATATATAGATTTTTATATCAACAAGCTTTTTTATATAACGATAGAAATGATAAAGGAATACTCTTTTAACAAAGATTGAAAATAATTGCCTTAAAAAAAAAAAATTCATCGTATGTAGACGATTTCTATTTAAGGCTGCTTTATTATCGACTGTAGTCGAGAGGCTCTTCCGACACGTGGGGACCCCTCTCGAGTCTGCCGATTGCGGCATCGTGAACCTCATCACGACAAGAGAGAGTATGCACTTGAGAGAGGATGGAAGGGAGGGAAGGAGGGAGCAAACTGAGCGTTTGGATTCGCCGCGGGGTCTCCGCCAGCGGGGCCCGCTTGCATGCGGCTTCAGGCCGAGACCGGGGCCGGGGCCGGGGCTGGAGCCGGGGCCGGGAACGGGGCCCAGGCCTGAAGCCTTCCGGTGTATGAGAGGAGAGAGGGGTCATCTCACCCTGCCCTGTTCTCCTCCGTGTTGCTGCTGCTTGTGGGCACGAACCGCGGCTACCGCCGTCAGCAGGCAGTCTCTTATTACGCCCGCGCTCAACTCTACGCGAATTCTAAGTCCTCTTCTTAGGCCGTTCTCAATGATAACGCGAATCGCCCTAAAAATATCAAGATTCCAGCAATCGCATCGAATAACGGATTTTATTCGACGAAAAAAAGAGCGAGGCAAAGTTTTAAATCCTCTTCGGAAGAGTAGAATGACGATGTGAATATCGTAAGTTAATTATCATAATTGTTAGGCAAGATCGAGAATAATTTGGTAATGAATGATAATACTGGAGAGCAATATGGATTTTGACAGAGTGAGCTATTTATATTTTTAGTAAAGAAATGATATACTGATAAAATTATAAGATTATTTTATATTAAGTAAGAAAGATTAAATAGTTTTCTTTATTCTTATATATAATATGAATAACATGATGTGTATATCGAAATTTTGATCGAGTGAGCGTAAATTCTATGATGTCGGCAAGATTGTTGTTGGTTTAATAATTAACATTTATATAAAACATTTATTTTCTAATCTATGTGATTGAACAGAATATTTCGGATGACATCGGGATCTAATGAAGTGAATGATCATTTTAATAGGAACATGAAATTAATAACTGACAAGACAAGAATAATATAATAAATTGGAGATTATAATAATAATAAAATTAATTGATAATAATAGAATTAACTGGTTAATCATAATTTAATAGGAATTATCGCTACATTATTTTTATCTTTTTATCTATTAATTCTTTATCCAACGTGAATTCAATTTATCATTTATTTTTTTTAATCACAAATTATTTATAACATTTTTTGCTTGCAAAAAGTATAATTAGAATAAAAATTAAAATTTTAAATGAACAAGTATATTTCTCAGATTATTTCTTTTTTATTTTTATTTGATTTTGATTGTTACTTAGTATCCGATTTATCAGGAATCCGAATTATCAGGAATAAAAGATGTACAATAATTTTAATTAAGTTAATAAGTTTTATTAAATTATTTAAATTAATTATTTTGTCTGGAAAAATTGCAAAAATTAATTTACAAATTTTAATAATTGCGAAATTTTTTTTATTAAAAATGTGCTTCAAATAGAATTTTGACTTTAAATTAGGTAAGAGCCCCAAATTCTCTGAGTGCCTTATACATCATCGCAATCTTCTTACTCATTGTCAGTTCTACGATATTCAGATTGGTGTTGCGTTTTACGAGGAGTTTTATCGAATAAAATTAAATCGGTGCTTTCTGCAAGTGATCATACGTGTGTAAAGAAAGAAAATCCTCTTTTGCTCATCGAGAAAAGAGGTGATTAGCGAACCTGATCACTTCGGCAGTAGAATCACGTCGGCATTAACACACACGCGCGCCAGGAATCCACGTTAGGCTGCACCGATCGTAGTTACGATCAGCGATAGTTTACATTTACAATACACATATTTTTGAAAAGAACAAAAAAACCATTAATTAAAAAGAATTGATCAAGGGAAAGAAACTTTTAGTTATTAAAGAAGAAGAAAGCATTATTATTACAGTCATTGAAAAGGAGAAAAAATTTGAAGAGGAAGAAGAGAAAAAGAAATTTTAATATTTATAAAAAAAAGTCAAAGTCAAGAAAAGAAACTTGTAGCTGAGAAAAAGAAAGTTACAAGAAAGAAAGTTCCTACGAAGATAGAAATTGATTATATAACAGTAGGGAGGAAGAAATTTATTATTATTATTATTCTTATTAATAATATTATATAATAATTTTTAATATAATAATTTTTTAAATTAAATTAGTTATTAAGGATATATTCTCTGCAAATTTTTTAAACAGTACAGTTAAGCATTGTATTTCTTATTAGACTACTTGGATGTGTACCGCAGTTCCCAATGATGCGGAACCATCTTTAAATTGTAGTCTCTAGGCTGATGACCTTGCACGGTAAGGGCCATACAAAAATAATTAAACAGTAAAACAGTAACAAATCCAACATGTTGATTTTCTAATTACTGCTTACATTTTTGTGTCCCACAGCTCTAAAAGAACCTAAAATTTTTGTTAAGTTCTATAAATAGATTAGATTTAAGAATGTTAAATATTTAATTTAATATTTTAAATTCATATTGTATAAATGTATATATATGAGTATACGAATGCATTATAAAAAGAATTTAATGATCAGTAAAAGAAGAAGTAGTCGAAATATTTATCCAACTACAATTACAAATTTATTCGTGACAAAGAATTTTAAATGATTTTTGAAAGTAGCTTTCAAAAATGCTATTTTGTGATATTATTGCGTCTACAGTATCTCTTGTAGAAGTTCGTAAGTAGTGTTCGCGGAATTTTGCACGTATACTGAATGTACGATATGAACGACGACGTTGCTGGACGCAACGAATGATATACGATTATACGTAAGTACACAAAATCTTTAATTGATTTTTTATTATTATTTATTACTCATAATCAAGAATATATTATTTATTATAGTTTAGTTTCTCTTTCTGTAAGTATTATACAATAAATTATAAATATAAGTTATAAAATATAAATTGTAATATTATAAAATTATAGTTAGTGAAGTGCATTCTATAAATTAATCTGTACATTATTATGTACATTATTATGTAAATTATTATTATATCCATATAAGATTTTATAAATCTTATTTTTTAAAAAAGTAAAAGACATTTACAAATTTAATAAATTTCTCAATAGATTAAAATTACAAATTCTATTTCAAAAATTTTTTAAATTTTTCTGGAAAAGCTAGACATATTTTTGAATCTTAAACTCTATATCATTAACATCGATTTTTTTATCCACAACTATCCATCTTTCTCGCACTTCTCCCTCATTGGAGAAAAATAAGTAAATCATTTTGCTTCTCACAAATTCTTGTCGGCAAAAACATCGGTATGATACTCGGGCCAAGGCCGTCAAATGAAGATGGATGTGTCATATGGCTGATGCATTTATTTTTCGCGAATGCAAAGGCAAACGTGTTGTACGAGTTGCTAGCATGAGAAAGAAAGAGGGAAAAAAAGGGAAGAGAGGAAAAGAAAATACCATGGAAGCGAGCAACATTGTATTTGCACATAAATCAATCGCGACTCGAATTATTAGCAGGAGAGCTCGCGCGATTGATCACTAAAATCGATTTTATCGCCGTGTCCGGTCGCATTGAAATTAATATCTTTAATTGCACGAGAGATGATTAATCGTCGCCAAATGCACTATCGAGATCTTTCTGCGATTACGGATGCTGGTTGAAAAAGTTTCAATCTCACTCTTTCCTTTTCTTAGTTGATTAAGTATTATTGAGTACTTTCTAATTATGCGTAGCAATTCTTAGATTATTTATGCTCTTTAATTTTTCTAAATACTCTTTTAATGCTATGTGATACCCAACTTAATAATCTAATCACAGAGTCATCATCGACGCTTTGAAATATACATATAAACCAAGAGGTATTTAGTTAAATTATTAAAATTAATAATTATAATATTTACAACATCTATAATCTTGAATATTCAAATGAAGTTATAAAAAAAATCGTTTTTCACTTTGTTGTTATTTTTGAAACGAATTGTTTGCGCATAAAACAAAATGTATTACATTTGACTGATAGTGTATATTTTATCAATATATCTACATTTCAGTTAATTGCCTCGTTAATATTTGAGATCAATGTGTTAAAATTTAATCTTGCACGATTAAATTTGGTTCTTGTGGGATCACGAAAATATCTTATTTCTCTTCTCTTGGTGCCTTTCACCAGTCATGAACATGTACGTGTGAAAGTTCAGAGTTCAGAAAATGACAAGTAATGTACACTGATCAAGATATGTTATTTAAAAATTATCAAGTGCATAAGAATTTATGGATGAGATAATCCTAGTATTTCAAAGTAGTTGACATTTAAATTTTCATTCTCTAGCGTGACTATATTTGTTGAGTACACAACAAATCGTTTATTAAATAAAATTATTATAAAATTTATAATGATTTAAAAAAAATAAATATAATATGACTACTGACTGAATTATTAAAATATGATAACTTTGCCTAATGCGTATGTCTTAATTAGTTATTAATTGTTGTAATTGTTTGCAGCAGATAGGATTTTATTTTGAAAAAATTTATCAACTATTATTCTGTTAGTAATTATATACATATATGTATAATATATTATACATAATGATGATATAAGAATATCAATTTTTTAATTTTAATTTAATTAAAATGAAAAAGAAATATATAAAATCATGTCAGTGACAGGACAACGTTCTTTTCAAGCGCATTCGTCATTTAAAAATAGTCAAGCACGCTTTATTTTGCAGAGCACGTTTAACAATTAGTATTCAGTCTGCTTGGAACACCCAGTGTAAGCATGTATATAAGATACTGGCTTCCTCGAGTAAACTTGTTTATCAAGTTACACATGGCGATCGCTAGTGATCTTCTGGAAAAGGACGAGAAAGAGAGAGAATTCTATGACGGGATTGCGTCTTTTTCCTATTGGCTATCCGGTATTAAGAGAAATACTTACACGCTATAAATACGTGAACATCGTTACTCCACTTGAAGAATGTATATAGTAGGTTTTAATTGTAAGAGATAAAACATTTTCTACTCTTTTTATTGGCAGAAAAAGAAACATTTTTTATGAAAAGAATATTTAATTATTATTTTGTAATAATATATTTTGTAATAATTATAGAAAATAATCGTTAAAAATTAACAATAAGATAGTTTATGATAGGACAATCAAAAATTTTTATATAAAATATATTTTATATAAAATAATTATATAAAATATATATATATATATATATATATATATATATATATATATATATAC
>NW_012130147.1:664377-673969 GCF_000143395.1 Atta cephalotes
ATTCTCGATCCTTTTTCGTACATTTAAATTGATATTTAATATCAATCTCTGAAGAGATACAATAGAGGGAGATCATCCCCAAGAACATACATCTCGTGAATCATTAACGGTGCTCATCTGAAGGGAACCCTCGGACGTTCACCTCTCTCGTGGCGAGAGGACTGGCTTCCGGTCCTCATGGAAGAGGCTAACGAACGCTAAACCGTATCCGACATGCGATTCCTGGTGTCTCCTTATGGCTACAAAGATAGTCGCACGGGTCCGTTGCTCATTTCCGTCGTTCTTATGTATCATGTACACAAAGAAGATACGAGGAATAAGAATCTTTTTATAATTAATCTCGGAATTATTTAATTTAATTTAGATCTTACATTCACTTTTGATACATTATCTTAATTTTAATTTAAAGTTTAAGCTCTGTGTTATACAAAATTTTTGAATATATGCACATCCCATAATTATATCATATAAAAAATAATAAATTTAAAGGATTAATTTGGAGTCAACGCGGCAAAAAAATTTTTTTTTCCTTAGATATTTAATAGATACAAAAGTTACATAAGATTTAATGAGTGCGAGTGTGGTGTAGCAGACAGCGCATTGGTCTGCTATATTCGAGATCGCGGGTTCGATCTTCCGACAGAATTGAAAAATTTTCGTATACTTGTAGCTTCTTTCAGGAGGGCAATGGCAAACCGAGTAATATACTTGCCCGGAAAAGCTTCCTACCAAAAAATTGGGAATCGGCGTTTAAATATTGTAGATTCCGCCTATGTATCTTGTTATACGATCAGAATATGCGCATAGATATATTATGAGGCAATGTAGAATACGAAGACTTACTACAGCATAGTAATAAGTCTTCGTACTCTACGAGAATAAATTACATGCTTCAATAATTCGCGAGTGTCAATATAAATACAAGTCATGTATAAAATAAATCCCATCTATACATGTATTATATGTAAGGAAAAAACATTTTTTTGAGCTTCTTGCTGCGCTGATTTCAAATTGACTCTTTGAATTTATTATTTTTTATATACAATTATAAGGAGTCCAATTATTTATTTTTTATTCTTACTCTTTTAGAGTATATTAGTTTAAAAATGAAAATTTTCCTAAAAGAAAATTATACTCTTACATTTATAAAAAAACTTATGAAGTTTGGTATGATTCGTACATTCCAAACACTTTTAAATCTAAAAGATCATAATATTCAATTTAAAGTGATGGCAATAGCGGTCACAATAGATTGCGTTGGTCAGGAATCGATTGTCTCCAGGAATTGAACGAGAGGGAGAGTAGATAACAAAGAAAAGGAAAGAAAGGAAAAGAGACAAAACGCCCTTGCTGACGAACCTCCTTTGACGTCAAATAGCTGGACAGTATATTATGTTGCCTTAATTCGTGTTTTGGTTTCTTACTGAAGCAAAAATTTTCCTTCTCTCTAATTTTTTTAAACAATCACTTTCGACATTATGTCATTTTCTGGTATTATACATGTATCTGCAAATCATTGTACATATAGCCTATTGATAAAATAGAAAAATAAATTAAATAAATTAAAAATATTAATTAATTTTGAAGATATTGAAGATATTAATTTTAATATAGTTTTTTTTCTGCTCTTTTTTTGCATTTTGCGAAAAGAAATAAAGAAAATAATATGTTGGAATCTAGCAAATTCATCCAAAATTACCAAAACTCTTCTCTTCGCCAGTCGATTAAAACATGGGAACCGGTCTCCGAATGCTGAATTTTATTAAGTCTCCAGAATACCCTAATGTAACTTAATTAAACGTTATAAAGAACTGAACACATTTGCATAAGCTGTCGAGTAGCCCAGCTTACTATCGCCGGTATTAATCTGTTACTTATGTGCGACACAAACAGAATAAAGCGAGAAAAGAAACAAACACTGAAGGAGAAGGACAGAAGTAAAGAAGGGCATATCGAATCTGTGATATTTCACCATGTTCCGTATAATTAGCGATACTAATTAACGGCCGTATCCTCACGCTCTTGTCAAACGCAATTATGCGAATTAAACATGAATCCTATAGATCTTACAAATGTGCGAATATTTCGTATAACGTTTTGAATATTACACTAACATGTAATTATGTTAACTTAAGAATTAAGAAATACATAATTTAATAACATATAATTGAATTTTTCATTATAAATTTTATTTAATATAAAATTTTTAATATATTAATTTAAATGCTAAGAAAAAAATTCAATATTTTTATTTATTTAAATATGAACGAATCAATTATATCAAAGAATTATAACAAGAAAAACTAGCCGTATTTTATTATTAGTGAAAAATCTATTTAATAGTTTATGTTAATTTAAATTTATAATGATTTAACTTTACACATACAGACATATACGCATGCATATCTAATTTGAAAGAGAGTGAAGAGCGTTTACAATTATTTGATATATCTAAAGCATTACTCGGCATGATGCGATGTAATTAAAATGATAAATTCGCAGGTTACACCATGAAATTCTTCTGGCGTTTGAAGCCACCGGTTGAAGGTAGATCATCTGTCGTTATCTATTAGTCAAGGAGATTTCATAATTATTAGTTCCTGGGACTATTAGCGTTGGAAGAACGTCCCATCCAACCCGCGTCATTGCCTAGAGCCAAGCAGAACGGTTATCCCCTTATCTTCCCTATATTTGAGAATTATTTTAACGAATTTAATGAGTTTTCAAAGTTGGCTGCGGATCTCGTAATCGCGGATCTTGCGAGCGTGTCTGATTGAAATTCCCGTTTTGAAGCGGGTTTTTTTTTTTAATCCGAAGTTAAAATGTACAATTATGCGTTTTCATCGTGTCAAGTAAAAACGGTCAGATTAACGAGTGTTATGAACGTTCAGAGGAAAACTGAATATGACTCCTTAACATTAAAATTTTATTAATAAATTTCTAATTTTAGAAAATGTGAAGAATATGACATTGTTTTACGGATTATAAATATATTTATTTTTACGCCATTAAATTAGATTATGATGCAAAAATATTAACACAAAGGGATGGTAAAAGTGTTATAATTTCTATGAATATTCTATTTTAAAAGAAAAAGAATAACTTGTGTTGCAAATAATTACGTTTTATTATAACATATACATAAAAGATATTGAAATTATATTTTTTTAATTATGATTTTTTTCTGTTGTAGAAATACGTTCTTTCACCAGCCAGATGATGTTCGCAAGATTTTGCAGACAAGTTTCAGATGGTAAGTGCTTCAAAAATATCCTATTTACATATATTCTATTTATTTATTTTTTAATAAAAATTACTTATATAAAGATGTAAACGCGGAAGCGTAATACTAACATTTTGACTTTTGACTGATAAAATATTCAATAACAATTGATTAAAATAAACAAGGAAGCAATCGCTGTATCGATTATCCCTCAGAGAGCTCTCGAGAGATCTCTGAGAGATGCGAGTTCGCGTGCCGAGGTCGCGGTCTGTCGAAAAGACGTGGGAACGGGAACGTCCTCCTTCGTGCTTTAAAGCCGCGAATTAACTCCTTTTTGTTTCTCGTCGTGGCCGCGGCGTAGATTTTCGACATCGAAATTGCTCGGCCACCACCGACACACCAAGGGTTACGACTTCTTGTAACGAGACCTCTTCGCTTATTCAACTCGAATAAAAAATCGTGAGAACTGCTTGAAAAAAAGTTTTCTATTCTTACGAGCACCATTTTGAAAAGATTTGCAGGCAAATTATCTATAACAAATATACATACACATATAGATACACGAAAACATACATATATAAGTATATATAATAACTATGTATAATACAATTTTGCTTATTTTATTTTGTTTTTTTTTTTATTATTGTAATATACTAATTACTGTAAACATATAGGTATTAAACTTTTTACAATTTGTACCTGAAAAATACTTCATGTAACATTCAAATTTTTATGATTACTTTTTATATTTTTAATTAGCATTATAAACGTCAATATATGGATGATTAAGTTGAGCAGCTATAAATATTATCTTGGATTTAAAATTCGATTCGAAAGTACAGTTAACGTAAGAATGCAGTTCATTCGAAACAGTTTTATAAGATAACAGTAAAAAGAGAGACCTTATTAAGCCATCTTAATTAACAAGCCTTCTTCCGAAGCCTCTTAAACGACGCCGTTAGACACATTCATGGAACTCTAACGTTTAATTCTGCGATATGGAATTTAATGTTCCAATTAATGAGTTTATCATGGCGATGCTGTCTCTTGGGAAAATTATGATACGATCTTCTTGAGCGGGATGTTATACGTCGATGGCAACGTATTTTTAAATGTTTACGAACGAACAACTGCAATCTTATAGAAGTATCACATGAATAATTACAAATTCCTTTAAATTACTGAGATCTTAGAATGATCTTTTTAAATATCTCTCCTCGTCGTTATATACTTTAATTTAATTGATTCTTGTATTGTATAATTATTATTCTTTTACTTATAGAAACAGTTTTTGTTAAAAGTTAAATTAACACAGAAAATAAAGGTAGATATTTTAGTCTCTTGACTAAATTATATATATTATGAAACAAAGATATAAAATACTATGATATTATTTTGTTGCATACAATTTAAAATTGAACTATACGAAATTTCGATTTAATGTATCTCATAATTAATCATTTGACGGGTCGTTTCACGTGAAGTATAAAAACGATCTTTTCGTGCCGCTTGTTTTCCACTAAGTTGCCGTCGCAAGAAAGAATAACAGAAGAAAAGGGTTTGACCTCGAGAAGAACCGAATGGGAAGCATATAATGCCGACTCTTTTAAAGACGTCGGCGCCGCTTAATTAGCATGCTAATTAGTTGTGCGAATCTCGTGACGCAGACGACGAGAATATGCACCTCGTTCAGGGCATTCTCAGGACATGGTCAGTGATCGATTCTCGTGGCACGAACATCATTAATTATTTCACTCGTGATTAGCGGCCCCTCGTCAATTAGAATTGTGTTCAAATAATTAATTAGATCGAATGTAGTCATGCCGAAAGCTATTATTGATATTATCATTTAGAAAAATTATTAAATTTCAATAAAACCATTTCTTTAATTATTAAAAAAATAATTAGTTTATCAAATGTATCATTAATGTCATTATTAATATATTAATATGAAGATATATATTTAAAAAAATAATGCATGTAATAAAATGAATAAAATTGACCACAACAGAAAAGTTATATAATCTTTTGTAATGACTATATCTTTTAAAGAGAAGAAAAAAGAGAGGATTTACACCTCAAATTTTTAATTAATTTTTTTAGCTTTGCAACATTTGTAACCAATTAAAATTTTCTTATGCGTTCTTCGCATTATCATCCGGAATTATAATTTCTTTATTGAGGTGCTTTACAAGATTCTTTAGGAATTTAAGCGTCACGAGAAAAGGATAGGGAAGAACGGTTAATAGATTCCTAATCTCGAGCGCATTGACCGATTGAAGGTGAGATTAAACGATAGAACGGAATGTCGGTACTGGGTAATAGCGAGTATATCGAAACACGGCATCAGTCGTTAAAATACGCGATGTAAATAGGTGTTTCTACGCTTAACAACGTCGTAACATTGTTAGACTACATTCATTAACGCATTGTTTTCTGTATTCAATATACTATCCCGAGCGCATCTACAACAATCTTCAGCATTCTTAATTAAATATCTATTTATAAAATCAAGAAATTTAAATAATTTTCTTCCATATATTTTTATTAGTATTTTAATGTATCATGATATACACATTTTTCTTCAATTATTGATATTATTAATGGTATTCTCAAATATCTATCGCTACTATC
Organism: Atta cephalotes; assembly: GCF_000143395.1. Lineage (NCBI taxonomy): Eukaryota > Metazoa > Arthropoda > Insecta > Hymenoptera > Formicidae > Atta > Atta cephalotes. The sequence goes on from NW_012130147.1 coordinate 670,235, forward strand.
AATAATAAGTATACATTTTTCTTCAATTATTAATATTATTAATGGTATTCTCAAATATCTATCGCTACTATCAATAATAAGTATTTGCGGATTCTTGATGAAAAGACGACAACGAGAAAGGGTGACCATGGGACGTTTTATGCCGCCTCGAGACGAAGAATATTGCGCAGCGGGATGGCGATGTTTAAGCGAGGCCTCTCGCCCGGGGCGAGATGTGCCTCAAATTGATTTGTTGTAAGCGATACACCACCCCTACGGGGCGAGCGAATGGCACAATAATTGGCTACATAAACAATGACCGGCGAAACGATCCCTCACCGTCCCGACATCTCTTAAACGCCGTTATCTCGCAACAATGTGAGACACTGCCGCTCGTGTGAACACACGAGTTAAGCATGAACTTCGAATAAGACATCTCTCGTCATAGTTATCATTTGTGTCACGACTGAATGAACAGTTAAACAAAATATTATTAGATATATAAATATGTATCTATACAATATTTATACAATATAATTATAAAATATTAAGTAGTAATCTGTCAAATTAATATTAATTTTTCCAACGTTTATTGTATAAATTCATGAATTATCTCTGCCAAACACTTCTGGCGGAGTTCAATTAATCGATAAGATTTTCGAGACTGAGATCCATAAGGAAAGCGTACGCAGGGCGGCGAAATCTTTCAAGGTGGTCAGAAAGATCGCAGTTTTGCAAGGGAACGGGTCAGATTGGCTTCGTGGCTAAAAAGTAATTGCCGAGATCCAAGATATCGCTGATCAGCCGCTACACAATTTCGGTTTACACATATGGTACTCCTCGCTTCTTCTTTTTGCCGGATTTTCATCTATACATCATATTAAAGAAATATATCTGAATGTTGAATGTTTGAAATAAGTATATACGCTGTAGAAAAGAGTCTAGAGTTTCAATTTCAAGAGTTTCGATTTCTTTTTCTTAAAAAAGCCTGAGATAATTGAGAAATTAACAATTTATTTTTAGGAAGTACTTATAATATTTATAAATATGTCATATTTATTATTTTTTTATGAGTATATATATCATACATATATGAGATATATATATATATGTATGAGTAGTGTCCGTTGAATACACCTAATATTCGAATAAATGAATAAAGAAATGAATGAAAATACTCATTCGAATACATTTCTTTTTTATTCATTAAGAATAAATATTTTTTCATTCCATTTGAATGAATATTTTTTAATATGGTTACGCGAATATTTTATCATTTCATATTCGTTTTTACTCTGTATTATCTGCACATAGCTTACAAGCTTATAAGAGAAAACAGAAATCTATAAAAACAATGGCTATAATTACACCGTGCGCTTAGTCCGCGACTTATACGACGTCCTATAAATTAAACAAAGACATTTTTATTGAGAATAAATAATATATCTCGGAATTTAATGTCAGATCATAATGAACGTCGCGTACAAGATATCCTATAAAATATTTATAATATTACTATCATATAACCGGAATTATATCAAAATATATATGGCGCTCTATTAAATAGATAGATTTATAAGTAAAAATATATAGCTTTCTAAAATATTTTTTTAAATTTCCAAGTTTCTTTTATAAAATCTGAATATTATAATGATGAAATAAATAAAATTAATTTTTTTTTACTTAAAGTCATCAAAGGTTATAGTTAAGAGATAACGATTGCTTATTGGAGCTTTCTTTTTCAGTTTATATTTTGTTTGAATGAATATGAATACTCGTTAAATATTCATAGTTTTTTGTGAATAAATATTTTTTGAAAACTCAAAATTTTGAATATACAATTATATTTTTTTTATGTGAAAATTTTAAATAAATACAATTTGGAGCTCAATTACAAATTTACTTTGTATTCATCAGATTCATATTAAGTATGAGTATATGAGATAATATATTATAATATTTTGCGGATATTTATATATAAGAAATAAAAAAGAAAAATTTTTAAGAGAAAAAAAGAAGAAAAGAAGGTCACCGAACGCACGGAGTGTATCGAATTCATGTTGTTGCAGCAAACCACAATGAATATGTATCAAATTTATGGCGCGCGGTTTTGTGGTACCGTGCGGTTCTCCGCCCACTCACACTCGCGTGCACGCTCGTGATTTATGTTGCTCGTAATGCAGATGGTACTCGAGCCGAGAATCTCAAAGGAAAAGGAAAATTATCCACCATTTTTTCCTTATCGCACAATTTTTCTTGACCAAGGCAGAATTAAAAATCGTCTCAAGAATGATAGATGGAGAGCAAATCGATGTTGCTACGCTTGAAACGCGTTAATAATATTCATTAGCGATTTATTTTTTATCAAAAGCATGCGCACTTTTCTTCAATTTTCACCGACATTAATTGCATAATCCGTTATTGGAAGATAACATCTAATACCGTTTTAGATGGGGATAATTCTCTATACATATGCATGATGTTTATTTGTCCATCTGTTATATTTATTATACCATTTCGATTCCGTTAAGTCTACTTGGTCGTCTATCATAATTTTTGCATCTTACAGATTAGAGATTATAAATTTTGCATACACATATATATGCTAATTATATTATTTGCAATCTGATGAAGGATTAGAGACTAATTACTGACAAATTAGTCAATGTAAAAAGAGATAAAAGCAAAATTAATAACAACAAATAGATATGTTAAAAATAATTTTTCTTTCTCATTAATTTTTAAGTTTCAAAAACTTTTGACACTATATCTAATATTTACATTATATTTAAAAATGTTATTGTAAAATACATTGAATTACATAATTATATTTATTGCGAGACAAATCTACATCTAAAATCTACATCTTTAACTGTGCCTTTTTTAAACATGAAAACTGCATTAAAAATTTTAACTATATTTGAATCAAATTATATACAATGTATAGTTAAATTAAACTCTATTTAATACAGCCTCGAATATAAATGATTAGAAAGAAGAAATAGGCTAATTACAATATGCAACAATTTGACATCATTGACGAATTAAATGACAGTTTGTCCAAATGGATGATTATGTTAATTGAGCTATAGATAGGCTAATTGTACCGAAAATTCTGCCTGATATGCTATCTTCAATACATCTTTCAACCATGATCGTGATAAGCCCGTTTATAACGATAGTAGCTCATCGTGGCTTTATCTCGGTTATCATAATTCACGACGCAATTATTATATCGTCTGATCGGCATTCCACGTTCTTTTTTTATAGTGATACCGTAATCTGTAATGCGAGTTCGAGTATTAACAACAGTAACATTGTGACTATCATAAACTCATGAGTCATGAATTATTTATCAACCCGTTATTTATTAACACAAAATGACATATATCGTCACCGTGTGCGATCATTTTTTTCGATTTTATATGGACCGGAGAGAAATAGAAGAAAATGTATAATATTTTGTATCTGTATTATTTTGTTTTGTATTATAGTTGTCATTAATTAGGCATACTATATAGGAAGCTGTGCAATCTATGTGTGTACTACAATATTATTTATATCAGAACTCTTAAGAGAGTCCACTCTTTAGAGGATTTATAATTCCTATTGGAATTCTATATGTAATTTTATTTATAATTTTACATTATAAATATAATGCATTATAATATAAAGATTATTTAAAGAATTAGAATATAACATATGTATAAAATATATATATATATATATATATATATATATATATATATATTATTA
>NW_012130147.1:674691-690285 GCF_000143395.1 Atta cephalotes
CACACACACACACACACACACACACACACACACACACACACACACACACACACACACACACACACACACACACACACACACACACACACACACACATATGTATATTTATTTATTTATTTATTGTAAATATTTTTTTAATGAATCAGTCCTCTCTGAAAATTCGCAAATCGGGGAAATTTTCGTCGTGATTTATTCTGGAATTGATTTTATAGAAATCTTTTTGGAATTGTGCGAGAGATTAAAAATATGTATAGGGAAAGGATAATCGGAATGCACCGTGCAACACATCCGTGACAAATTGTCCTAAGCGACACAAAGTCGTAAATCAGAAGGCACTGAGCCGCGCGTATCCCGGTTTTGGGATCTGAGCGCAATTAAAACGTGCGTGGTGCATTAATAATAATCAACCGCATCGGTATGGAATTTTGCTGCAATGAAAAATTCTTTACTGAAAAATCTTTTTACGAGAAATTGCCCTTAACATTATTTTTTTATATTATTTTGATTTTCAAATGAAAGTAAAAATGCTGATGATGGAAATGCCGAAACATCCGATATTGACTTTTGCGAAATTTCTTGCGAAATTAATTAAGATTATATTAATAATGCCACCTAATTGCTAACTCTCAATCGTCAATTTATTGTTATATTTACTATTGTTATTGAAAATAAGAATGTTGTCAATAAAATAAGAAGTGAAATAAAATCTCCTAAATTTTTCTAAACAATTAATTAGATACTCGTCACTATTAAGACTTTTGATGACTTACCACGAATCTTTAGATTAATAACGTTATAAGTGAGAAAATACATAATGAAAATTTTTGCAAAATATGTTAAAATAGAAATATTTTCCAATGAAACAATACTTGCATTTGATTTGAGAATACACTTGTAAAATATACCAAAAACTTTATTCTTATTTTAGAAGGGAATAAAATCATATTTATCAATTTGACAGCTGTAGCTTATGTTTCTTGATTAAGCATAATTCATAACATATATATGATTATTTATCGAAATACAAGGGGAGTATTTCTGGTATATTTTACAAATCTTCCGATTATAAATGTATGTATTGTTTTATTAAAAAATATTCACATTTTAATATATATTATAGTTTGCAAGAATTTTTCTTATATATTTTTTCACTTCTAATCCAAGATGCAGTAAGTAAGCAGGAGTCTTAATTCGTTTTTTTTTTTTTTTAAACAGAAGAGACAATTAATTTTAATATTGAATAAAATATGTAAATTCGTAAATTAAATTAAAAATTGAAGCTTAATTTGAGACTCCCTCAAAATTTCAAATTATAATGTTACAAAACTGAATATTTCTCATAGAGTCTTTTATCTTTGTTCCCATAAAGCTGTTATCATTTAACGCAAAGACGAAGCTATCTTTCAAGTACCTCGAACCGTGTTCTCCAGGTGACAGAGAACCAGGTCGGCAATGAACACGCTCTCTTTCCCTAACTCCCTCTTTTTCCCATCTTGAAAGAGGACTTGAGTTGAAGTTTATGCGTGGCTGTTTACCACCCGGTAAATGTTGTGCCGTGGTCATAACGTATATCTTGGCGGGGCTGTATGAAAAGTCCCGTACAGAACGGCCATTAGCCGCATTCAATCACCATTACACGCTCACGCGCTTTCTGCGCCTCACTCGCTTCTCGTCCCTCTTAAATCCTTGCCCAGGATCAAGGCGAAAATATGTACGCGCCAATCAGGATGAGAGCCAAGACCCATAGCTATTCATGAGAATCGATGTTTGTTTTACAATCGTATCGGTTGGAAAAACTGGAGAGATTTTAAAGTTCAACTGGAGACTCTTCCACTGAACATTCTTTTCATTTAGGACCGATTGATCGACAGACGTATGTTTTTTTTTTTATCTTTGACACGATTGGCCATTTTTATTAGAAAATATCTGTAAGAAATGTTATCACAATGGAGACTTCAGAAATCCTAATATCTTATTATTTATTTTTTCTATAATGTTTTGTTGACAAAAAGTTTAGATACTTAATGAAAAACACGTACATGGAAAGAACAGAAAAATTTTTAAATATTTCAAAAATTAGTTAGACGCAGATTTGGAAATAATTTAGGCTATCAAAATAATTATGTAGGACGCTCAAGCTGGTTACTAGAAAACTGTTGTACAGTATTACTTATCATGTTAATTATTTTAATGATTTAATAAAATTATTTTCAGCTAAATTCTTAGATACTTGAATTTTTTTCCGTGTATGATAAAACATAAAACATTAAAAAATATAGGATTCAAGGCCTTAGATATTTACTTTTCAATCATTTTTTTATAATTTTATATATGTATTTTCCTAAATATAAGTAAATTTTTAGTATAAATGTTTTTGTCTACACTCAGCTATTAACTGTTCCTTACGTTGCTTTCTCCTGTTTATAATATTACCTTCATTTTCATTATATCAATGTAGTTTAGGCATACAAATCGACACTCTCTAGAAGCCGATTATTTCTCGCGACGAATTAATTCGTGATCGGTTGAGCGGGCCGTCAGGTCCGCCGGTGGTTACGCCGGCAGCGATGTAACCAGCATGCAAGTATTTTGGGTCGGGTGGGTCCCGGTCGGATTCTCGAGTCCCTTTCTCGGCCGCACATTGCCCTCGGGCTCTTCACGGTTCCCAAGGGGGTCAGAGGTCGCTGGGCCCTCCTCCACCTCAGTTCCTCACCCCGCTGCGTCTCATCGACCCGCCACTTATGAACCGCCCATCCTCCCTCGTCTCTCTCGCGCGAAAGAGTTATTCATTCGTTCGGGTATGACGAGAGATGTCAGGGCGCGAATCTCATAAAAATCGTGAAATTATAAATTATACTAGGATAAGTATACACGGGGATGAGCGACGAGAAACAAAATGTTGTAATTTCAAAGTGTGTAACAAAGTAGACAACGTATCTTGCTTTTTGCGAGCAAAGAGAGGCTGAAGTCTTTTTTAATGGATAATTTTATTCAAAATTATCAAGCTAAAATTAATATAATAAATTATTATAACTATTAATAATAGTAAATATCTTTAAATTATCTAAATAAAAGATATTTGACTTATATTACATAGTTTTTCTTCTAAGAATTTTTTATTATAGAAGCTAAAAAATGTGGAATAATTATAAAAAATATATCTATTATTTTACATTTTTATATTTAATTAAAACAATTGTTTTATGACAACACATTTACGATTCCGCTAGAGACATTGCTCTATTTTTTAGCAACAATATTTAACGGTATTTTCACTTGAACGAGACGGGAGGGAAACGTACCGAGGGAAGTGCGTGTTCATCGGATGAACATCAGTCGAAGGGGCGGCTTCGTGAGACTCGAGGTCCAAGTCGGGGTCGTTTTTGCGAAGTCTGATAGCCGACAATTACGCGGTCACGGCGATTGGACGAGCCGTTTTCGCGGGAAGCATGGACCAATCGAAGCATTGGATTATTACCTTCTCTCTCTCTTTCTCTTCATCCCGCTTTCTCTCCCCGGATCTTTCTTCTCGCCTAGAGTACTACTCGGCGCACCGCAACGAGCACGTTTAGTCTAGTCAGAGCTGCACCTGTGGGTGAATCTATAAGCGAATCTGCTATCTCGCTATCAGTGTCCAGCAATCGATGAAAAGTGCAGTAAAACGCATTTCTTTCAATTATTTTTTCAATCATCTTTTCTCCATTTTTATATTTTACTTTCGAAGAAGGCGATCTCTAGTCAATGTGAGTGCAAAATTGTCGAAAAACAATTTTTTAAAGGAAATATTTTAAAGGATTTGAGTGTGAAAAAGTCGAAAGGTTGAAAGTATGAGAAAAGATTTTGAGTGTATAAAGCAATGTGAAAATCTATCAAGATATTAAATCTATCAAAGTAACGTGTTGTACTAAATCACATAATTATATGCATGAATTAATTTTAAGTGAAAGTGTGAAATTGTAAGAAAATATCAATTGGAGATGTTGATTTTCTAAATATCTAATATAAATTAAATATATAACAATAAATTAATTAAAAGATATAAGAGATAAAATATTGTCACAAGATCTTTAATCTTTAATCAAATTCAATTTGATTATAATGATCGTATATCATAAATAAACGCTAATGTACATAAAAGTATCGTAGATCTTAGTGAGTTCAATGGATTTTCTAAGATTCCTCATGTCGTCTCGATAAAATATAAAAGCATAAAAAGGATAAAAAAAAATACACACTGTATAAAAATAAAAATATCGAGATATAATCACGAGGCTGTATGGCGCGGAACGAAACATCACTTGACAGTGATGTCTTCATCATGGGTATTAAGCCAATGGCAGCGACAGCATCGACGACAACGCTTCGAGTGATCTAGATGATAACGTGATGATTAGCAGTTAAATGTTAATAAGTTTCCGCGATCAAACAGCGAACCAAAGAAGCGGAAGCGGTCGCATAGTTCAGGTAATTCTCGTTCCTCTCTTGCTCGGTGACTTTTTTCTCTTGCCAATTATTTGTTCAATACACAGACATCATCTGTCAAACGATGTTCGATAGTGATGGTAAACACGGAGAGTTGCTCTCGTATCTTTCGACCGTGTCGAAGAAACTTGATAAAAGCTCACTGGATAGCGACGGGTTCAGAGATAACGAGGATTTATTGTGGCTTGGATTGAATTGTATCTACGTTTATGAGAAAGCTGAGGAATTCATTACGGGCCGTGAAAGGAACTCTCGGTGATCTTTTCTGTGATCTGTTCTCATTCTCATGGGAAAAGCTAGATAAACACGATTCATCATGCATATCTCTTTAGAGAATTAATCTTAGCGTTTGCTTTAGCTCTCTCTCAATTTTTTCTATAATATGCAAAAAATAGTATGCACGATAAATGATACCACGCGCTTCAGTTGGAAAGTTAGCTTTCGCATACGCGATAAAAACTTTGATATCGTGATTCTGGAAATTATATTAATACTGTTCCAATCTTTCCATTTCTGTAATTGTCACATGGAAAAAAAACACAGCTGAAAACTTCACTGATTCGGCAAATCTACAGTTGTAATAAATATACAGACAGTCAATTTTCTATGTTAAAATAGCAAAATTGACAGCTGAATAGCATTGATGATTTGCTAAACCATCAAATCTTCTTTAGTTATTAATGTTGAATGTTCGCGTAATAAAAAGTTATATATTTGCTGTACCATCCAATTAATTTTTTTTCCGTGCACATTTTTATTTCTAACATGACTTTATGTATTATTTCTTATGTAATAGAGATAAAGTATCTGAGCGTTAATTTTTATGTAAAGACACATGGTAATTAAAAAGATCTATAATTATATAATCTTTCCCAAAAAAACTCTTGGTAATATTCATGTCTACGTTAAAAGTTACGCGGATGTCACCGACACAGCCACTTTGTGGTGCACGTGTTCGCTGATCACGTGCGTGCAAATCGAGTCGTTCAACATTATCATCCGGATGCATATAAATTCATCGCATCGGCATATACTGAAATACGCATCCGGTGATATTGTTTCAATATTAATTTTATTATTAGCGAATATATTTTGTAATAATTCAATAATGAATTTAATATTAATCTGTAATATGTTGAAGTTTATTATTAATGTAATATTAAATCACAGATATTAATTTAAAATATACTCTGACAATATTTCTATGCAATATTGGAATCTAGATTAGCGTCAGAGAATATCGCAGTATTCTTGCTTACGAACAAGTCTTATTCGTCACATTTTTACTCGATCGCGGATTCAACTTACGTAATCGACATTTGAATTGCGCGAGATCGATAAATCTTAGCGCGGCGCGGCAGCCACGATTACTCGTTCGCTTCCCATGGAGGAAAGGATCTACCATCGCATCGCTACGGCATTCCACTGATACGAGTAAACGAGCAAATTCGTAGGTTGAGGTCCCCCCTACGGGCCCTACACCGCGTCCGATCGAATCCCATAAGTCACGGGACTCGAATACTGTGTTTAAGCAGAGAGCTTATTCTCTCATCCATTATCTCCGTGCGTGTAAGGCCCCGAAATGTTTTTCGAGATCCTTGGCTTCGAAGAGAACGCGAAGTGATCGAGGCACGCAAATCACAATACGTAGAAATTATCCTTGGTCGATTCAATATTTTATAATTTCTATTACGATCTATTTTTATTTAATTTTATCGAAAAAGTAAACAATTACACATCTTTTTGTTTTTTTATTTTTATACATTTATTACTTAATTTAATTACTGTTATATACAAAATAATATAACAATATTTATATAAAATATACATACAAGATTAAAAATATTAATTTATTGTTTTATACATCTTGGAAGGAATTTATTCTCGTTATTTTAAAATTTGTTCTTTCTTTTTAATCGGTTTTTAAAATTGAGTATTGTTTTGTGTTTTAGGGGATTTGAAAAGGCGACATTCTTGGAGTAGCGAGATCGATTATCAGTTGGAGGAAACGGAAACTGTGACTATTTCAGGGGAAGATCCCGCTGTCCTAGCTCCATCGATTAACGATAGAATCTCCTACAAGGTACCGTACAATATATTATACAATCGATATAAAGACACAATACAATATGTGTAAAAAAAATTTATTTTCAAACATTTTTAGAAAAATGTTTAAAAACAAATTATTAAATTGCTTATATAAAAATTTGCTTTCTATTCATATAATACAATTTATAGTAATCATCGTGCAGTTTGTATAATAATTTTTTAAACCATAATGAAAAACGTTTAACAATGTTAAACTTTACTTTTGCATCGAACGTTATACACTCTTCGATCCTTAGCTAATGAAAAACGATAATTATTTGTATATATCAATGCTCAACATTGCTGTTTTTATTTTGTGTACATGATCAAAAAATAAAAAATGTGATAGAAATAAATGTGATAGAAATAAAATATTTGAAATGAAATAATTATGCACATTGTAATATCCAGTTAGTTTGTTAAACTAACATTAATAGAATTCAAGTGATCACTATTAATATTTGAAGATATTTATGTTTGTAATTTTTTAACTGTGTATATGTATAATAAAAATTGCAATATCTTGCAATATCTCAGCAAAATATCTTAAAATTAATATATGAGCTTAGAAATTTATTCGCGCATGAGAAAGAAACGACGATCATAAATTTCTAATGGCGTGGTAAAACACGATCGGAATCTCATGAGAACCTCGCCAAATAATTCATTTCGACGACTCGCCATGCGGGTTAATTGAACGTCTATGAGATTAATAATTCACTTTCTGAATGAAAAAAATGGCTCCTCCAGTGAGCTGACAGGATAAGAATCCAATACTTACCCGGATCACTTTCGAAAGTTTTGATTGTTCTCCTCATGAAGCATAATTACTATGATAAAATTGAAATTTTCTTTTCAAAGAATTTGATATAAAAGTTTTTAATATTTAATATTAAATAGAATTGAAGGAGAGATCAATATTGCGTATAATATCTGAATGTTTACATTCAGATATTACATTTCTCTGTCATATAATTTTGAATTTAAATTATTTTTTACATATATTTAATTCATTTATATAATACATAATATTTTTTTAAGATATTAGTACGTTTAGAAATCAGTAGAAAAATGCAGTAAGAAAATCATTTTTTTTCCAAGAACATCTTTTTCTTAAAGAATATGGAAAATGTAAAGGAAATGTACCGCATCTTAGTTTCCTGCTTCGTTCCGACCGGTTAGTCACGTTCTAGAAACGCGAGGATGCGACACGGCATTAATAAAAAAAATATTACACGGCATTACGTACGTCTCATGAATAGTGATTATTAATTTAAAATATTGAAAGAGAATTACATCAGATGAGTTTATCAGCACACTTAGAATGGCTAGAAAAAAAATTAAATCGCTATAAGCAAGCGCTAAAAATTCTAAAAATTATAATTATATTCATTGTCCAACAAGCAAGCTGACATTATTTGTCGTCATTTTGACGTCAGTATGTTTGCTGAACAATGAATTGTAATTTTTAGAATTTTTTATCTATAGCTTGCTATAGTTTAATTCTTTTTTGGATGATTATATCTTGCGTTTTGTATTTAAACAATTTTCAAAATTTTAATTGATAAAAAAAGATTTTTATTAAAAAGATTTTTAATGAATTTCAGCGTCTTCCTTATTAAATTATCGAGAAAATGTATTTTCTAGCAGTATGGCTGTTCGGTGCAGACGGTGGACTTGGTGGCGGACTGCCCGTTGCAGATCGTGACGGGTGACTCGAGATCGCCATCACTCTCGAGAGCGCCGACACCCTCCCCGACGTCCATCGCGTCGTCGACGAGCATGGGGCAACGCTCGAGTGCCTTGTTACGCCCCAGAATCTCGTTAACTTGGGTCTTGCGTGGCCAACAACAATCTAATTTGGGTCCTGGGCCCAATAACTATTCGACCATTAACGGCAGCGGAGGTGAAAAATCATCTTTTTTTCTATATTATTTGTCATTTTTATTTTGAGACTAATATTGATAATACCTATTATGATATCAATAATCATGTTAATAAGAAACTTTGCTTCAATTTATTATTTTTAATATAGAAATAAATGTTACAATGTTATACTATCTCGTTATGTTATTAGTAAACTATATGAAATTATGCAAAATGTTTCTTTGAAAGGTACAAATAATGATCGAGACACTTTTTCACGGAGTAGCAAGAGATCTTCGAGAAGAAGCGTTAAAAGTATCAAGGATAAAGACGCTGCTAGCAAGGAAAATATCGAGAATAAGGAGAGCATCGAGAAACGCGAGAAAATTTTGCACAGGCTTCAAAAGATCGAAAGAATCGAGAAGGTAATTTTTAATTTTTATTTTGTAATACGAGGTATAAATTTTCTTTTAAATAAACTCTCCCATTATTCTAAGTTTATTATTTTTGAATTTTACAAATATTTTTTTACTGTTTTCAAACATTTCTTTTGAAGACTGTTGACAAAGAGACGATCGGTGAAAAGCAGTTGGATAATCCTCTCGAGAGGCACTTTAACAAAGAATTTATCGGTCTCAAAAATACGAAAGAAAAGGAAAAAGTAAAGAGAGCCGTATCCGAGCCTTCCCTAGTATCTCGTGAATCAACGTCGACACCCAATGGACGAGAGAAACATCGACATAGGCGGACCAAACGTTCGCACAAACCTAGACTACCCAGTAGATTCGGCTATGAGATCGCCGATCTCGACGCATTCCTAACTAAGGTGCTTCTTGTCTTTTATTGTTTATCTCCTATAATTCTATAACTTTTTTATTCTTTATAGAATTAATATCTTGTGTTTATACCTATATATAGTATAATATACAATTGTAATCGTAGGCATCTATAGAAAGACCAGCGAACATCCCAGTTGTCCTGTCTTTCCCATCGGTATTATATCAGACTCAAGGCGGTATACAGGATGAAATGGCTCTTCCTCTTGGTACAGTTGTGAATGCCGTCTTCAAAAATCAAACCTGGCTATACGTGCAAACACCTCACGGACAGGAGGGTTACGTCGGCTACGCTGCCTGTTTACCCTTAGGGATCTTACCGCAATCTACTCGAGGACCATGCTGGGAAGATTCCACTGATGTTTTTCCTCGACCATTAGGTATAAATGAAATATTCCTATAAAATAGGTCCTGTAATGTTGAGAAATAAAGTAATTAGAATAATTGAAAAAAAAAAATTTTATCAATAATATAATTTCTTTAGATATAAATTTATTAATTCTGATACATTTCAATTATAATTTAATAAAATCTTTAATTAAATCTTTCCTATTAAGTGAATTTGTAACTCACTTTTTTTTTGCTATCTAATAGATTAATTTAATTTTGTTTGTAATTTTCTTTCAGACATAAAATATTTTGTTATTAAACTCTTAATTTTTGTAATTGTTTTCTTCAGGAAATATGACAGACATGGAGAAGCTGCGTGATACTAGATCTGAGTGCGGGGCAAGTCGTGGACGCAGCGGCAGAATGAGGCGAGGATCAAGAGACGCAGTATCGGCATGCGGTGAACGGAGTGTTGATCGGTTGTATTTGAGAGCAGCAGCAAACGCGCGCACCAAAGGCTCGCGGTACACACTCCTGGTGATTAGGAATGATTACGAGGCGCATGCCGCAAACGCTTTGACGGTCTCGAAAGGCGATGTGGTCGCTTTGCTGAGCGATCATACGAACGACTGGTTCTGGGTGCGTTCCAGGGATGGCAGAGAAGGATTTATCCCCGCGGTCATCGCCGGTCACGGTTTTCTCTGATCCCTTTTAATCAGAGGGATTATTTAATGTTAACAAACTCTTGTTTACGAAATTCGTGAAGAAATGATATCGCACTCTCGAAGCAATGTTCTTATAAATACTGCCAAATTTACTTAAGTAGAATCGGATTAATCTATTAACAGTTAATTTTGTAATTAACTGACATGAAGAATTTTTGTTTCATTTTTTAAATAATTGTATTATAAATAAAAGAGAGAGAATTCTTTATGTATAGTTTCACAAATGTGATATTATAAATTCAGTATTTATTAAAGAAATATTAATTTTAATTAAAAATATATTCTTTTTTATTAAAATATATATAAACTTTTTAAATTTATAAATAAAAGGCAGAAAAAAGGAGTATGCGAAGACTTGTTATTTTGTGTATAATACTTGGCAATCACGAAAAAGGTTGTCAAAATTCTTCGGCGAATACAGATAAACTTTCATATTTATCTGTATTTTATTTTATATTTTCCTAAGGAAGGAAAAGACAATATAAAAAGTATAATTATAAGGATAATTATATAAATACATGTATATCTATTTTTGCATTTCATTGCGCAAATATCGCTTGTATATTTGTACAAAAGAATCATATCGTATAAAAAATGTATACTTTATTAATATATTTATTTTAAAAAATTGCAAATTAATTATATTTAATTCGTTCATCCAAATCATTTGGAAAAATCTTTATTGGAAAATTAAATTCCCATTTTATATGGAATTTCGATAATTATTCCTAATAATTCCTAATAATTATTATGCAAACTTGAGCATCATTTCGCGGTAATTGTAGTTTGTGCTAATATCAATGCAATTTGAAGAGCCAGCCACACTGAGCACTTTATGTGGTGTTTCTTGATGTACCACACTATAGACTGTGAGACTCGAGGTGGGAACTTTGGCTAGAATGTCGCCTTGATATGTCATATGATGAACATGGTCGGTCGTACCCCCAGCGATCACGCGTTCTTCGTAGATCTCTGCTACATGGATTCCTTGATCAGCCAAATCGAAAATTGTTGCTACCTCCATCGTTCGTACGTGCCACAATGATAAGCTGGGCCCACCGCCACACAGCTAGAATTATTATAATCAGAATATAATTAAAAATTAATTTAGATGCAATTCATTTCCTTTTCATTATTTTCATTTAATATCCTTCCTTTTTGATAAATATTCTGATAAATATATCATTATTACTTACCAACCAATCTTCTGTGAAATCAACAGCACCAATCCATTTTCCAAGTCGTGGTCGAGCAACTTTATCTATTAAATGAGGCGTTAATATATTAGTGTTCTCCTTTTTGCGCAAATCCCATAATCTTACAGAACCATCCTCGCTACAGGATGCAAGCTGATTATCCCTAAAATTCGCAGAAGTCTAAATTATAATAAATTATAATAAATTATAATAAATCTAAATAATAATCTAATAATAATAATCAGGCTTTTGTATAATGTAGTTCTCATATATAGTCAGATCAAAAAATAATTACATCATGGCAAGGCAGTGTATGTAATCAGTATGGCCCTGCATGCTTCTCAGAATCTTCCTGCTTTCTAAGTTTATGACATAAATATTGTTATCACCACAGCCAACATACAGTAAATTATTCATTTTCGAATATAGCATGTAATTTATGTCTGGCTTATCATAACTGTCTCTGAAAGAAAATATATATTTCATTTTTTTATTCTAAAAGATAAATATACAAAGTTTATAATTTACAATTCTAAACATGTCACAATTTTTAATACATTTTGTTTTAATTATATTCTTTTAATATCACTTACTTATTAGCAGGAATTTGTATATTCCATGATACTTTACTCTTAGGAGCCTTATTCGATGTAACTATCTTCCAGTCCCATCCCGATATTTCACCACGTGTTCCTGTCACAAGAAAATTCTCCACAGAAAGCATACATGCAACTTCCTGATCGGGATATGCAGCAAAGCGATAACTAGGTCCTTGTAACTCATTCTCTTTGTTGGGCCCTAAGGCCTTTGACAGACTATTTGAAAATTTAGAAAAATTAGAAATATTAAATCAAGTAATTTAAAAATAAATAACTGTTTGTCTGATTTCAAAGATTAAATATACACATCTTAACTGTTTTCAACTTCTTGCAAAGAATTGCATGAGTACATATATTGCAACAATATATGTTAGATATACTGGAAACAAAATTCCTCATTCAAAAATTTCCTTACTCAAATATTGAGATGTCCCCATAAATATTGCCAGCCAGAAGATAATTTCCATCGGGCGAGAATGTTTGTGATAGCACGGTGTTGTAAAGTAATTTCTTGTCAGTTAAATCTATCATTTTCTCCAGTTTATTAACATATTATACATACACATGCACAATCAATATATATCGTTTTTCTCTCTAATATTTTATCATAATGCTAGCAATTTAAAAGTTTTTTTACACAAGTCTTGCAAACAAGATTATCGGACAATTAACGTGCAGCAAAGTCGAATGTTTACCAATTTTATTAGTATTTTTAGGTTAGGGTTAGAGGCTTAGATTAGGTTAGGAAAACATCGCAGAGCTTAAGAAGCCTACCGTTTTTGAAAATTAAAGAAATATTTAATAATATTTAATGATAAACTTAAAGTTCGCTTTAAAAGGGGAGATTTAACTATGAGCAAAAAGAACTGAAAATTCTCGCGTATCGAACACGATCCACGAATTGTTTTATATCAATTTCTTTAAGCTTGATTGTTTACAACATCGTACAGGACATACAAAACGATTATGACGTACTTCATGCGCAAAACAAAAAGTAACTATAAAAAAAAAGAATTTCTATATTGATAACGCGTTGATAAATGATAAACGACTGTAAAAATTGTGATAACCTTGTCGTATTCCGCGCGATTTCGCTCTGATCATGTGACCATCGTTTCGCGTTCCAGTCAGTCAGTCAGTCTTGTTATAGTCAAATATATATGCCCAAAATTCCGAATCTCTTTCTCTCAGCATCGGTCCCGGGATTCAGTAGGGTTCAGTCAAATTTGGAATTTGACATCATCTGAGGCTTTTATTTTTTACATTTAGAAAGCGAAGAATTATATTCCAAATGGCACAAACCACAAGACTGCTCGTGAGAACTGGCAATTTCCTGAAAAGTGCCTGCAATCCCTTTTCCATGGCTGCAAGATCCTCCAGGTGAGTTTTCGCTCGATCGTTTTTTTTTTTTATTTGAAACGAATGACCTTTCGACCTTCATAAAATTACCCAGATTTGCATGCTTTTTTCATTGAAGATATAATTATATTACTATTATCTCTCTATCGAAATTGGAGTCTTAATTTTATTCTATTTTATCTATTTTAATTAAGATTTCGAGATATGTACAGTCATAAAATTGCAGAAAAGTATTAAGAATCAGCACAGCGAGAAGATCAATTAATTTAATTATGTAATTGAAAATATTTGAACATTTGTATTTACTTTATGTATAGAAAGTCAGTAAAAGATTTGAGCAAAAGAAAAAATACAGAAAGAACAGAGTTCCTTTTAATTGAATTAAATTATCTTTTATAAATTCAAATTTCTATAATTCTGTTATTTTTTAACTTACATCGCCCTTGAAAGATAAGATGCATTCCATTTCACGCATGATGTGATGATGTGCGTAATACATCATTATCTTTGTCGTTTACTGAATGTTAAACGAGGATAAATGATGTATCATACGCATTCATGCACGAAACAGAATGCACTCTTAATATCTTATCTTTTTGATATGAAATTAAATAAACTACATGATAATAGTAATTTGTTTAAAATACATATGTTACAGTTCATGGTGGTCTCATATTGAAATGGGACCACCAGATGCCATTCTGGGACTCACCGAGGCATATAAGAAAGATAAAAATCCAAAGAAAATCAATGTAGGTGCTGGCGCTTATAGGGATGACAATGGCAAACCGTATGTTCTTCCGAGTGTTCGGAAGGTTAGTTATAAATAAAATATCAATTTTAGAAGAGAAAAATTAATATTATATATAGATATAATGATAAAATTGTGTAGATATTTTTTTATATATTATTACGTAATATAAGATTATTATATAATATTAATTAATGTAGAAAATTATTACATATAATAAGTATAATAGGTATACAATTTTATTTATTATAAAATATAATACAAAATGTATTTTATAAATGGATTAAATAACAGGCAGAAGAGAAAATACGAATTAAAGAAATGGACAAGGAATACTCCACAATTGCTGGCAATATCGAGTTTTGCCAGCATAGTATTAATCTAGCTCTTGGAGATGGAAATGAAGTTGTCGCAAATGGATTGGTAAATATTATAATGACAATAATATGTAAAGTTTTTTCTTAATAAAGATTTTTCTTTTTAGAATGCAACAACCCAAGGAATTTCCGGTACTGGTTCTCTTTTTATTGGAGCAAAATTTCTATCTCATTTTTTTCCTGGCAATAAGGAAATTTATTTACCAACTCCTTCATGGGCGAACCACGCTCCTATATTTAAACTTGCCGGACTTACAGTCAACTCTTACCGCTATTGTAATCCAAAAACGTGTGGTTTAGATTTTAAAGGAGCAATGGAAGATTTATCCGTTAAGTATAAGATTTTTTAAATAAAAGTAATAACTATTATTGTAAACATTAATGCATGCATCGGTAGAAAATATCTAAAAAATATTCATAAAATTTTATATCGAATTATTTAAACAATTATAACAACTAACGTTTATGTATTAATATAAATGTTTTCTAAATATTAACAATGTGATTTCTAACAAATCTAATATGAATAATAATTACAATTGGGCAGAAATTTTACGAGACATATTGCTCATAAAATCAGTGTAGCATTACATTAATTAACATGAATAATTCTGAAGGAATTAATATTTTATCATACTAATGATGTTATCTGTGAATAGAATATGCCTGAGAAATCAATTATCCTCTTACATGCATGTGCTCATAATCCTACTGGTATCGATCCCACACCGAAACAATGGGAAGAATTGTCTGCTCTGATTAAGAAGAAGAATCTGTTCCCATTTTTTGATATGGCATATCAAGGTTTTGCCTCAGGTATTTTTTAATGTAATTTATCATAGTACATCTATTATTATTAACCTTGTAATACCTTATAATTTTAATACTAATGCACTCTAACATTTTTTATAACTTTACTTATTTTTCTATAGGAGATTTTACAAGAGATGCTTATGCAGTTAGATTATTTATTAAGGAAGGTCAC
>NW_012130147.1:692377-702363 GCF_000143395.1 Atta cephalotes
CTACGTAGGTAAGTTATATATATATATATATATATATATATATATATAATTTTTTTTATTTTAGCACTGGAATTAATTTGTGCGCAATTAGTTTGTATGCAATTGATATATACTCCTATTGTGTCTGCACTCAGACATGCGTAAATTTTCGAAAATGCTTTGTATGTACGTATCATTGTTCAATATCTTACATATCTTACATTTTTACATAATGTCCTATACAGCAAAGATCACTTTACAGAGCAATATTGCAGGAATATTGCAATGTTTTATATAGAAATATCTAGTAGTTATGTAGAAATATCTAGTAACAGTTGCAAACGTACCAGCAAGCTTCTATACTGTACGGAGTAATAACGAACTATGCAAAAATAATTACAAATAGAAATAATTGAATACAACATAAGATTATACATATTTTTGTTTTCGTGTACAAAGTTAGCATATCTCAATTAGTGCTCGAATTTAGACAATTCTCGATTATTTCAACGTATATGTGTAATACCCATTTAATTTCATGCCTTATGTTCTTCAGTAACATATTAATTTGCATCTGCAAACAGCTGCGACTCGCCAACTGGATGATAGGGCTGGACAAAAGTAGTAGTCTAATTATTTAAAAACGTTTACTTAAAAATACAATCTTTTTAAACATAAATGGCAATACGAATGATTAGAAAGAGGAAAAAACATGGTTCTATTACTTAAGATTCTACTGCGGAAAATGACATTCTTTATCGGCACCGATCATCAAACAGCGGTAGTTGTCGATTTTCTGTTTCATATGCGGGTTTCCAACCCTCTTGCCGTGTTTGCTCTTTAATCGGCTGAAAATCCGGTTATGCAGCATCCGAGCAATAGACATCTCTGAATGAGACTGGCAACAAATAATCACGCAAAAGTGATATATTTCGCTCAACCATAGCTCTTGATTGACGATTTCCACTTTACATAAAACAATTCTATATGCTCCAGATTAACACCTATGAAGTAAACATTCAGCAAATAAATATTAAGTTTTGCTGTGAGAATGAGTCTTAAATTTATATTTTTTTATCTTATTATAATTTTATAATATAATTGTAAAGCGATATCATATACAAAATTGTTGAGACATCAATTAAAAATGCTATGTAAAATTTTTTTTCGTAAATCTATGTAATTTACTATTTATATCATATGTATGTATACATATAATATATATACATACACATGAACGCACGCACATATATGAAACCAATTGATTAGTTGATCGCTTTATGTTAGCATTTGAGGGACAAAAAAAAAAACAAAAGTGATAGCTACCTGCACTTTCTGCTAATCCATCAGGATTAAAATCCAAAGCTTTTCTGTCGTCTGGTTTACAACCAGTCAAGAGGGTCACAACAGGTACCTCTCCGTCACCAGTAAAACCAACCTTCGCTTCCTGAGTCAAATAATAACAACATTCTATTATCTGAAAAAATAACCATGCTTCCTTGTCTTTCGGTTTTGGTTCTGTTATTAACGGCGGCGCCAAACGTTCATGTGGTCTCTGCGCCCGTAAGAATCTTGAGCCACACCTCAGTTGCACTTCCAGCCATCGTGTCGCTTCTCTCGCCTGAGCGCTTACACGTTTCACCTCGTCCAGAGCAGAAACAACTATAAATACGATGTTATATAAATACAACTACAAATATAATTTTACGTAAATAATAGACAATAAAATAACTTCTGTATTCATTTTTTAATACAATTCTTTCATCTTACACTTTGAACACAGATTTACTTACCAACTGAGGGAATCACCACAACAAATATTTTTGCTTCCACTAAGCGTTTAAGAGCTGGCGTATGCTTGGATAAAGCTTTGTGGTCGGGAACAAGATATGGCGACATCAATCGAGATTGTACTTGACTCTCTAAAGCTCGAACCTCGGCATTCAACCACAATTTGCCCATGTGTTTCATAAGTTTCTGTTTCGAGTGTTCCGGTCCGGAATTTTTCTCATCTAAATCTATTACCTTTGGAGCGTTTGAGGAGTTTTCGTCCGTCACCGTGAACAATCGTTGAGTCTGATCGTATTGTACTTTTGAATTCTCAACAGAACAGAGATGGTGTCCGAATTCGATTAGTTTCAATATTCTCAGCAGTGTTTCTTCCCGCTTGTTCATTTTGTGTTTACGAAGTATTTGCCAATTGAGAGTTTTATGAGCATTTTCCAGTAAATTTAACCCCCGAAGATCAATGTCCTCTGGTAGAGGTATGATTTTCATATATTCTTTCAATTTCTCTACACTGGATAGAATCGAGAAATCTTCGTTTCCCTGCACAAGAGTTTCAATATCCATATTGATTAGATTTAACAGGATCGTAACACGTTTCAATAATGTTCGCGAACTTTTGGCGCATATTCTCACAATGTCGGGGTTACTTCGAAGCCAATCGCAACATACTTTAATAGACACAAGAATCTCCTTGTCAATCAATATATTCAAAATGTCATCCGATTTTAAGCTTTGCTTTTTCAACTGTGCTATATAAAAGATGTCCGTATTGCATAAACGATCACTACTTTCCTCGAAGGTACTAGACGAGTCAGTATTCGTAATAGTTACAGCACTGTTGCTCACAGAATTTATTACAGAATCTTTATCACTCAGTGCTTTCGAACCCATTTGCTGATTGATTGCGTGCTGTTGTCCGTTAACTAAATGGTTTATACCGTTCTCACAATCCTTCGTTTTGTCGACAATATCGCTGCCATGGCCATTCATCTCTTTTTTCGCTGGCTGCGCTATATTTTCGATAGTCTGAATCTTATTTTCTGGAGATGGTTCTTCGTCATCTGTATTATCGTCCGACAATGCATCGTTTCCCTCACTCAACACGTCGTCTTCCGTTTCAGATACATCAGAGTTGATTTCGTCACTAGACGACGCTAATGTTGACTGATCTACGTCGCTCGCATCTGAATCAGAGCTAATTCTCCTTTTTCGCCTACGAAGTTTGCTGAGAAGACTTTTCGATTTGTTGCGAGTTTTTTTTGGGACCTAATTTGTTTCTGAATCCGTTATCTGACTTAATTTTGTTAGTCTCATCTGAATTGAGTACATTATTGTCTTTGCTAAAAATAGAGTCTTTTTCTTTCACGTGATTTCTGTTGTCTCCTGATTCAGATAATGCTTGATTTTCCTGTGCATTTTTTAACTTGGAACAAGTATTTCCCTTTATAATTGCTTCTACATTAGGCACAGCCATTTCTATAATCATTTCTTGTAATTTTCTTATTATAAACTCTAACAATTGTGACAGTATCGCTAAAGTTATAGCAACGACACCCTGTACTTCGTTGGATTCTTTATTTTTTAATCTAGAAATTGACATTAAGCATATTGTCACGATCTTAAACATCATATTATCTGTTAAATAAAGCGTTGGTCTGTTTTTACAATTTTGAAGATATGTTTCTATATTATCCATATTTTCAAGAGAATTTGTATTATTTGGCTCAATGTGATCCATTGTTAAACACTTTTCTATATCAGTTAAGAGATCCTGTTGAAAAAAAATTAACCACCATCATAAATTGTGACAATATTATCATATAAAATTCAAATACCTAATAAATATTTTAACGTTAATTAAATACCTGGCATTCTTGATTTATTTTATCAGAATTTGGATTTTCATAATCCCATAAGCGTAACAAAGAAAATAATCGCGATACACAATGATGGACAGAATTGCTTTCATCTGTATAGGTCGACTGAGTTATTACAATTTTCTTTAAATTTCCTTCTGCTCCTTCAAATGGCTCAGGACACAAAACGCTGCAAAATAATTACAATTAATAATCAGTATTGATTAAAAAATATTTACATGTTAATAAAAAGAAAATACAATTACTAGGATACAATTTATTATTGGAAAATGTATTTACATTATTAAAATTAAATTATATATATGAACACCAACCTTCTCATATAATGATAAACTGCATCTAATCCATAATTTTTATTGCCTGCTATAGTACCAAGTTGATTGTGAGGCATACCAATGTTTGGATCAATGGCTATAGCCATCTTATAATATCTGTTTGCTATCATTGGATCCCAATTTGAATTTAATTCTAATTTGTACCTACTCAAGTCTCCAAGGCATACTAAGCTTCGATGGATCAAGCGCATGACACACTGTTTGAGCTCCTTGGTATGAGTTTTAGTTTGCCCTGTCTTAATTCTTGCCTATCACAAATTTAGAATTGTTTTACATTACATATGTATTGTCTTACATAACTGTCATAATTTGTATATAATATCACAATTAAAAATCACAATTAAAAATCATAATAATTAATATACTTTTAACATAAAACTTTTGTTTCCTAACCCGAATAAATTAAATGAAATATTAAAAAATTTTCTTACATATGATGAAATACTTTCGTTTTGAATGAAAGCAAAATCAACAATGCCAACAAGATCTAGATCATATTCAGTTTGCAGTCTCATTATCAGATGATGATAATATCCCACACCCACTGCCAAATGGATCGAAAGCAGCGTTTTTTCCGTATCATTCCAGATGTTATCCTAAAGTATTGTTAATAATTTCTTATTATTATTCTATATTTTAAAAACTTGTATATATTCATATATATTTAAAACAAATATACTATATATAAAATAATATATAAAAACTATATGTATATATATATATATATATATATATATTTTCATTTCTATATATATTACTCTCAAATATATAAAATCTCTTCCATATGTGATATATTAGATACATGTAAATAGCGTGAATGAAAGATAATGATAGAACCATAGTTTCCAATTTTATGATTTAGAGATTCTCTGAATTTCATGGTTTAGAGGTAAAAATAAAGAAATTCAGAATCCTGAATCACTATTATGAGATTTCAGGCAAGAAACTTATTATCAGCTTCAATTTTTAACATATTACATTATAAATACCTTCCGTAACTTCTTGGCTGTGTATACAACATCATAGAAGGCCTTTCTCCAAAGAAGCTCCTCTATTTTATGCACATTTCCAATAGGGTCTTTTAATATCAGTCTCTCGCAATAATCTTTAAGTTTCATACGCTGAATTTTTCCAGATGAAAGAAATATGTCGCTTACTGTCAGGGCACGATTCTTTTGCTCATCCAATTTCTTAACAATTTCTGTCACGCTTCTTAACAAAACAAATAATAAAATGCATATTTAAAAAGTGAACCAGCATATTTTGTGTCACATGTGAAGGTCATTATCAAAGATACACATTTCACTGTACAATTTTTTTCATTTACTAGATAATCTATTATCATATCCAATGTTAAAAGTACAAATGCATTAATCAGATGTTTTTCCAACTAAGAATGAATCAATTTTATATATATATATATCTAATATATCGGAAACCGCGCAAAATTTATCGAGAAACGTGCGAATGAGAAACAAGCATGGCGATTGAGACAACGACGGGTTAGGTTCACGTTTCTCGAAATCCCTTTGTTTCTTCAAGATCGTTATGAAAGTATCTCTTTTTTTTATCACAGTAAAGATAAAAAATAATACTTTTACAATAGAGTATTTTATTTCTACGCAGAGAAACGGAGGGGCTTACTTGTGCAGACGTCTCGTGACTTCGAGGCAGTCCGTTGTTCGGGCCTCCACCGTGGCGTTAAACGTTCTTCTCATTTTGCGTTACTCATGACCCGCGTTCCGGCCGACTCGTCGTTACTCATTGCCCTGCGGTCCCCTGGGACGCGCATCTCCTCCGAAGACTCAGAAATCTCGACATTCGTCGCCCGTTCGTCGACACACCTCGTCGCTGCTACCTGTACAGTGTCCACCAGTGCTCACTTTCTCTTTCCGTTGCTCCAAACGTGACACCCGTGACACCCATCCACTATCTACTGCCGAGTCTGGTTCAGTCCGTCCACGACTGCAGTACACTTAAACTTATTGTACACTGGACGCGATGAACAATGAGCGATATCCAATGAGAGCTCTGCTTTGCATTGTCACGTGAGATAAAACAGAGCTTTCATTGGATATCGTCACTCATCGCGTTTAAAAACCCTAGAAATAGAAATCCGGTACTGCAAAAATTCCCTATTCTGGTTATTGTGGTTATTTTCATTTGAAAGTACCGGTCGTTTGTCAAGTGTTCGACGTTAGTTTGATAAAAAAGTAAACAAGTTAGATACAATAGATAGGTATAGAAAAGGAGATTTTTCAAATAATATATGAATGTATAAATAAAAAATAAAGTCTATATACTTTTTGGCTAGAATATTTTTTATCAGATTGTGATTTATAATTATGATTTATAATTATAAGCTGAATGTACAGAAATCTGTAAGATAATACATAGGTCTGTTTACGCTTCTTGCACGTTTTGCACTAAGCATCTTTGCTTTCTTTCTCTTCTACGCTCGAATATATATATTTATCTCATTTAAGTGTAAAAATTTTGAAGGGTTTCAAGCAAAGCAAATAGATCTATGTAAGATAAGAATCTAAACAAGATAAGAAACATGATGAGATTCTGAAAAATAAAATGAGTCAATAAATTTTTGTAAATTTTAGAGGATTCCAAGGATAATCATGCGTAACATTGAGATCAAAGCTGTAATTCGAGATATTGAACATACCATTTCAAAAGCTACAGAGCTGAGTGACACAGCTCAAACTGAAATCAAGCAGCATGACATCTTCTTCAAGACAAAAGAAGGAAGATTGAAATTACGAAAGTTTAAGGTTGGAACAATTATTAAATTTTTCAATTATAAGTATAATTATATAATATTATCATCTAAATATCAATTTTTTTCTTGTTCCTTAGGATGGTACTGCAGAGTTAATCTTGTATAAGAGACCTGATGTTTCTGGACCAAAGTTGTCCACTTATGACAAAGTATCATTAAACTCAGATATTGTTGAGTCAATTGGAAGTATTTTGACTCAATCTAATGGTATATTAGGAGTTGTTAAAAAAACGAGACTGTTATTCATTGCTGGACAAACTCGAATACATATTGATAAAGTAGATGGTTTGGGTAATTTTATAGAATTAGAGGTTTGTATAAAATTATTTATTATATAACCATATATCAATAAAGATCAGTAATATAATATGGAATATCAATAAATACAGGTAGTGTTGAAAGAAGATCAGGATATAATAACTGGACAGAAGATTGCTGATGACCTCATGCAAACATTGTTCATAAAAAAAGATGACTTAATCGCGGAAGCATACATAGATCTGCTTAAATCCAAAACATAAGTATTGTTTATTCTGCTGTTTACATACTTTGTATTTCCATACAGATGTAAAAAATAATTATTTTATTTATTCCATAGTATAAAAAGTAAAACATTACAGTTCTATTTTTTACAATAAATTATTTTTACAATAAATTATGTGCTTTCACAATAGCAGTTTTTCTCATTTTTCCATTAATTGACGTTTTACTTTTGGACTTCTGTTCTTTATACCTGCGCTTGAAATAAGTTAATTGTATAATTAAGAAAAAAAATAAAAATAAAGAAAAAAAAAATGAAAAGTACATAAAGAATTAAAGAAATTTCTAGAACATGAAATGAAAGCGCAGAATCCGAGTGCTAAAAGTGCAAGTAAAATGATTTTGGCGTCGTAAGTAGTGACATTTATAAATCTAGTGACTTTAGACAGTTCGTTTCTTAACCTTAAACAACATTTTTAATTGCTTTAACACAAACACAAACGAAATAATATCATTTTGTAATCGCAAATTTTGTACTTCACACATCTCAAAATGTCTTATATGCTATCGCATTTGGAAAACGGCTATCAAGTCGATCAAGCCATTCTGTCAGAAGAAGACAGAGTCGTGGTGAGTTTATTTCAACAGGTTTCATTCATTCACTTTATTTCTCATTATACATAAATAAACATTAAGTCAATTACAACAGAATTAGAACTCATGCGTTGAAAATAGTATCTCTCTCTTTCTAGGTTATTCGCTTTGGACATGATTGGGATCCGATGTGTATGAAAATGGATGAAGTACTTTATAATATCGCGGAGAAAGTCAAGAACTTCGCTGTTATTTATCTGGTGGATATCACAAAAGTGCCAGATTTTAATAAAATGTAAGTAGGAACTTATGTCTTTATAGATCCATATATTGCATCAATAATTAATCAATAATTTAATTAATTCTTCAAAAAATAAATAAAATCTATTATTTAAGTTAATTAAGACTAATCATTGAAATAAATTTTAGTGATATAATATTTTAACAATATTTTAACAATAATGTATACAAAGATATATATAACGTATACAAAAATATACACAATATATACTTTTTTACAGGTATGAACTGTATGACCCATGTACAGTAATGTTCTTCTTCAGAAATAAACACATCATGATAGATTTAGGTACTGGAAATAATAACAAAATAAATTGGACCCTTGAGGACAAACAGGAAATGATCGACATTATTGAAACAGTTTACAGAGGTGCAAGGAAAGGTCGTGGTTTAGTTGTCTCTCCTAAAGATTATTCTACTAAATATCGATATTAATTTATTTGTAAAATATATGAAATATATAACGCTTTTGTATTTTGGAGATAGATAATAATGCTATATTTATTTCAAGGCAATACATTACATTAGAGCTGGGATTTAGTTGTACATTTCGACTGATTTTTCATCTTGATTCTTGCCCTTTATTTTTACTTCATCAACCCGCGTACAGTCTGAATGCTGATCGGCCATCGAATCAAGCGAAAATTGGCCGAAATGTGCAACTAAATCTCAACTGTGTACTACATGATGAAAGAAGCTAGATGAATTTGATTTTGAATGGATAATTGTAAGTTTCGTTGTAATTTATATTGTGCATATTTTAAAAATAAATATTAGGTGTGAGAAAAAGTTCGTTTTTCTTAGATGTAATGAGAAAAACGCCACGAACTTTTTCCCACACCTAATATAAGATAAAATAATCATAAAGTACAAAATGTATAAATTATATGAATAAGTGTACATACTTACGATAACTTATCAATAATACATATATTTTAAAGAATTTTATAAAATTTTTACTATTTTGTTTATGGTTTATATCTAAATATACGTTTTAATTAATATCCATCTCTGTTACTTAAAAATCTCTGTTTTCTAGTTGGACTAGTTTCCTTAAGGCATATGTTAAGCAATAATGTTGGTAAACATTTCGATATCACATAATGTATTCTGGCGTCTGATATTCATATGTATATAGAAATATTCATACATAAAATTACAATTATTTATAAAAAAATGGTACGTAAAGTATACAATATCAATTCTATCTTATAGAAGATTTCTATCTTATATTTTATCAAGATAATTATATTTACATGTAATTACAGTGTACACTTTGGTCTAACATCTAAGTATTAATAATTAATTTAACATGTGAATAATTATAAACAATTCAGTCGTCTCTCACATAGCTGCAAAATAGATAGATTTAGTAAATTATTTAAAATAATGAAAAATTTGTACAATATAAATTTCATAAATTAAAGAGATAAAGAGAGAGAGAGAGAGAAACTTACTATTTGTTACATGTTGTACACTATTGCCAAGTACATCAGTTGGACTTGAATAAGTTATTAATGGAATACACTCCTGTATTAAACTTTCTCTATTTATTAACTTGTATGAATCCCTCAATGGTTTAAAAATACAATTCAGAGTGCGGGATTTTTCTGAAAATTAACTTCGTTCTTATAATGAATCGTTCTTATAATGAAAATTTTGTGTGTGTGTGTGTGTGTGTGTGTGTGTGTGTGTGTGTGTGTGTGTGTGTGTGTGTGTGTGTGTGTGTGTAGTAGTAGTACTACTATACGTATACGTAACGTTACTTAGTTACGTTACTTACGTTACGTAGTTAGTTAGTTAGTTAGTTTAGTTACTTAGTTAGTTACTTAGTTATACTAT
>NW_012130147.1:702383-725078 GCF_000143395.1 Atta cephalotes
GTTGTTAATTAATTAACTTACTTATTATATATAGTATATATATATAGTTAGTGTGTGTGTGTGTGTGTGTGTGTGTGTGTGTGTGTGTGTGTGTGTGTGTGTGTGTGTGTGTGTGTGTGTATGTGTAACACATGTACTGATATCTCTTACTGACCTATAGGTATGTGATGAGTTTTTGTATTTAAGGCATCCATTGATTTGCATTGTCTCAGATCTTAAAATAAAATTATATAAGATAAAATCTATTACATTATATAAATGACATTTCAAACAGATAACATTAAACATCATGTTTTTCTTGCCATTTTTGATACAGCATATATTTAATATGTACTTATAGTTTAAATTCATGAGATTTTATTTCAGTCTTACCGCTATTTCTTATGCTTGAAGTGGATCGAGAAAAGAGAGTATCGATTGATTCCAGAGATATGGAGTTATGTTTTTTTACTGGAATAATTTTAATCATGCAGTATATTAGAAAGTTTAATAATTAGATAAAGATATAAACAATTGTGCAATATAGAACTGACTCAAAAAAGCAGTTCGATAATTATAGCTTACAAAAGTTGTT
Organism: Atta cephalotes; assembly: GCF_000143395.1. NCBI lineage: Eukaryota > Metazoa > Arthropoda > Insecta > Hymenoptera > Formicidae > Atta > Atta cephalotes. The sequence goes on from NW_012130147.1 coordinate 702,958, forward strand.
AAAAAAACACCACAATAAAATTTTGCTTTTTAATATAATGCCAAAAATAATCATTCACTAATTAAAATACAATTTATTCGTTCCATATTGCATTATGTTCAATTCATAGCAAGCATATATCAGCTGCAAAATTATTCTCAAATCATACATAGAGAAGCAATGAATGTTATATGTTTAGCTTGAATGATATTAAATAAATACACGAAATAGTGAGAAATATATATAAGTAAAGCAAGAGGGAAATGCAAAGCGGGAAAAAACAACGCGATCCAAGCATTTTGTTCCTACCTCATCACGTATTAAATAGTTGGAGAGACTCTCATTCTGTAGTACAAAATAGATTAGTGTTATTTCTATCGTGCTTTCTTTATACTATTAATAATACCATAAAACTAAAGAAAATATCTAGTCTGCTACAGGGAATAAAATATATATATTAAATATATAAAACATACATATTTCAAGATTGTTGACTAGAGTTGTGTCTGAATTTGTTGTGTCTTTGGCTTTCTTAGGAGTGTTCTCATATATTGGCTCAACTGGTGGTGGTTTGTCTATGAGAATGCAAGATAATATAAGTTTTTCTGAAGAAGTATATCAAGAATAGAATTTTAAAGGATACTTACAAGTTTTTAAGAAATAAGGGTTCTTGAGTACTTGTTTTATACAATTATATATGTAAGCGTATTGACTCTGAAAAAATGTTCTTTTTATATTATATATTATACGAATTTATACAAGTACATCAGTTGTACTAATGTATATAATAGTTTTTAATTGATAAAAAAGAAAACAAATATGTAACATATGGACTCGATGAAATGTCGAATTAATTATTTTTTAATAAAAACATCGATTTTTCGCAACTTCTTAAATTTTAATATTCAATATTAATTCTTATCCAACCGAAATATAAATTACAATTTTTTTTTGCTAATTTATGTTAGTATTATTTAACTATGAATCACTTACTTCTCTTTGTACCATATTTATTCTATGATGTCGTAATCTATACACAGTTCCAAATACATCTAATTTTCTATTATCTCTAATTTGTTGCAGAAGTATATCTATCGCTATTAATGTTCCTGTTCTACCAATCCCTGCACTGTAAAGAAATGATATTTTCTATTATTAAGAAGAAATGAATTAACAACAATCGTTATGATTGAAACTGTAAAATGCAAAACAGCTCTGTTCGTAGATAATTTGTTCATACCTGCAATGAACAACGACGGAACTTTTGTTAGCGATAATATTGCGGCGCATTATTTGGCAAAAATTGATCATTGGATCAAAATCTTCTGGGACATCGTGATCAGGCCAGTCTTTAAAGTGCAAGTGAATAATATTTCTTTTCTTATTTTCCTGTAATTATTTGTACTTTTTACAAATGTTTTTTTCATAAAAAATTTTGTAAGTATATATATGTGTATTATTCATATTAAAAAAGATACCTTTTGTAATACAAGTGTTCTTTGGGTATGTGTTCTGAAGTCCAATTCACTTGTACATCGTATTATCATGTCTTCATATCGAAATATTTCTCCTGTTATCGGATAGTATTGATGACATTTCTCCTGAAAAGCAGATTAATGTACGATAAATTGCATTAACATTATGCTAATTATTATCGATAATTGTAATTTACTTTGCCCTTCTCGACCAACTGTGTCAGCATAACTATAATATTAATGTTGTATTGATTAATCATTCTCCAGAAATCATAAGTAGTTTCCTCTTTTGGACCTTGACAAGCTATGTATTCATCTTCTCCTGTATATCCCTGATGTAAAATAAATTCATATTTTTTTCATTTGTCTAGGACATTCAATAATTCTTGTTAAAAATAGAGATGATTTCTCCTTTAACAAAATTTCATAATTTTGAACTTTTTAAAATTATTTTGAAATTGCATGTTCCAAGATCCAATTCATAAAAGAATTTTTCTTCTTCTAATTAGATGCAATTTAAAATCATGTTTTCATTTATATTTTTTAGAATCATTTATGAAATTTTTATTTAAGAAAAAATTATTTCAGTTTTTAATAGAGGAATTATCGGATTAATACACATGTACGTATGTAAAATATTTACCTTTATAAATGATGCATTGATATAATCCGTATTAGGGTCGTTGTCTATTACATCCAACTTTACTCTTGAGAAATCATCTGAAAGTATAAATCGTATATAATAGTTGCTGCAAGTTGTAAGTATGCGTGAGTGAATTGCAAGACAAGTTCGTACATGGTAAAATATCGGAGTAACGATTTTTTTTTCGATTAGCTTGCAAGCAAGCTGAATTTGTGGGCATTTGCAAATCGACGCTCAGTGTCTGGAGCAGCCGAAATTCATTGCTCAATTTACCAGGATTGTCTACCAATTGCTGACAATGGCTCATGAATTTTCTTCTGGTCAACGGCGCGGGCACAGGTGAGCCGGGCATGTCAGAGTGAAGAAATCTTCGCAATACTCTGTAATAGAAGAAATTGCGGCTAAGATTTATTCTATAAATCGTACAAGATGTATTAATATATCTTATCGTGCGTATATATTTAATCAATAAATACGCGATCAAAAATCTAATGAAGATAAGATACGTCTGAAAAATTACGCGCGCGCGCGCGCGCGCGTGTGTGTGTGTGTGTGTGTGTGTGTGCGTATATGCGCGCGCACAACGGCGGATTTAGAGGCTCACGAGGGACTTAAGGACGCCATCTTTTTAGGAGCACAAGAGTGTCATCCTTTTAGAGACCAAAATTAAAAGATCTGTTCTTTTTTCACAACAAGTTCTGAACATCGGTGTACACCGATGCAATAAGTTAGAGTGGTAAGTTAGAGACAGGTTTGTTTCATTCTATTGCATTATAGTTCAGAACTAGGATAGAATTCTTCGAAAAAGAACAAACGGAAAATTAATTTTATATTTGTGTAGGATTGTCAATTGTGACGCATTTTTGCCAATATAGCACTTTGAAGTAGTGCTTTGACACACAAAAATAAAATCTTGACGTTTTGGTGAAAAAATGATATCTTTTGATACTTTTTTTTATTTTTCATTTGAAAGGAACGCCAAGGTCTTAAAAGGGCGCCAAGAAGTACAGGGCTTAGGGTGCAAAAATGTGTAAATCCATCACTTTGTGTGCGTGTGTGCGCGCGCGCGCGCGCGCGCGTGTGTGTGTGTGTGTGTGTGTGTGTGTGTGTGCGTGCGTGTGTGTGTGCGTGTGTGTGTGTAGTTAAAAAATTTTCTCGTTTCTTTTTTAAACAAATTTAAAGATAAGTTTTATGTTAAAGCTAAAATTGTAATGTATTAAGCGAAATTTTTTCCTTCTTTTTTCTACTATTTTTCAAGTAGTTTCATTATTTCGTTCTCGTTAAATACATTCACGTTATGTTAATTTGACAAAAGCTGTCTATTGAAAAAAAACGAGAAAACTTTTATATAATCTATGTATATATGTGTATGTATATATATATATATATATCACAATAAAATAATAACACGTACAATAAAATAACGTATGTAATAAAAAAATAATATAATATATAACACACATATATGTGTAAAATAATGGAGATTAGAAAATTGATCTCTAAAAGTGGATTTAACGTTTCTGTTAACGCATTTAACGAACGCCATCGAAGTAACGAAGAGAATCATAGAAGTGCGCAATAGTATCCGTGTTTCGTGTATACGCATGTCTTTCCTTCGCCGGTGTAGCGTAGGTAGCTCATTCACAGTAGGGGAATAACGAAAACTTACGCAATAAACATATACGCGTCTGACTAGAAACGGACTCAAGGACTCGGTTTCTTCGTAAAGATCAGAATCATAGCCGAATCTCTATTAATCTCATCGGCGTTTATTTCTATTGTCTCACTCGCATTTCATTCTCGCGCACGCCCGAAAACATTTCCGAAGTAATGTAAAAATACACTCGACTTTTTAGTGCTCAGCACGCGGTAGTTCGACGATGTTTAAACTTCATCGAGCACCGAGCCCGTAATGTACTGTATATTTTAGCGTGCGATAGACGCGCGTGCATCGCGCGACCTTGCTCACGCGCTTTAACTATAGTTCTCTCTTCTGAGTCATACAATAAATATCGATCATTGTTCATAAATGCGCGTCCACCTGTCCTGTATACTTTCAAGTTTACGCATCGCCGTGACGTGATTTCGGTGGAATATTATTGCAGCTACTTGAAACATTTTTTTCAGAAACTATAAAAATCTTATCTAATATAGATTGCTGTTACGCGATGTAGAACGAGATAACTCCAACTATCTTCGATCGACATCGTTTAAAGAACGAGAGAGTATCAAGATACAAGAACTTATGTTGGTATGCGTTAATGACTCTCTTTTTTTTATCTGTACGTATATAATAATAATGAAATCTTGTCTTACATGTACGGTGAGCATTTTCGTACAAGCAACATCATCGTCACTATTATTCCCACGGAAAGAATGCCGAAGACAGCTCCGATAACGAGAACGATATTGAGTTCTGCGTCTGGCATGGAAAAAAAAAAGAAAGAAACAAGATGAAATATGTGTTTTTCATATTTCTGTTATATGTTTGTATTAGATTATTTGCCGACCGATAATTACAACATACTTTATACTTACTCGTTTTTATCATAAATATCTCAGAATCAGTGTAACCACCGTCAGTAAACGCCCTCATTCTGATGTGGTACCATGTATCCGGATTAAGAGGCCCGTTGCAATATACCCGTTCATCCATGTTGGACGAGATCTCCTTGCAGTTAACATCCTCCCCAATCGTATACTTGACGGCTTTTATGAGGCCGTAATCAGCAATGTAATTCGCTAAACAGAGTCATAAGTATTTAATAATGTATGCGCAGCGAGGTTTCGCGTTTCATCGCTTTGTAAACAATCCTGCATCTGTCTACGGGCATATCACCTACGATAAGGATTCCAATGTGGCCATGTCGCTTGATACGTGATTGAGAAATCGTTCATCATTGCTTCCTCCCAGGAGGGCGCATTAGGCCAATTATTACTCTTCGGGTTGAACCTCGTGTTTGCTCGTATATTATTGTATCCCATCTTCGCTACCATGATCGCATAATACTTGATTTCGCCGCTGGTATTGGGGAATAGAGGTAGCAAAATTGCAGCAGTCGTTGTAGTTTTACGCGCCTTGTACGGATCCAGGGTGATTGATTTAATAATTTCATCTGTAGGCTGTGGCGGTACTATGATAGGAAAAAAAAACTCTTAATTGTGAAATTGCAGAAAAATTGAAGAAAATATTATTATCATATTTTATATTATATATATATTATATATATATATATTATATATTATATATATTATATATATTATATATATATATTATATATTATTATTATATTATTTTATTATATATTATATTATTATATTTTTTATCACAGGACTATCACTTGTTCCGTCACTTCTTTTGCAACTTACATGGAGAACGCAATGATAGTAATAATAATTAGAGTCTGTTTTAAACGATTTACAATTCCTATCAAAATTTTAGAACAAAATTGTTACGAATCAATAATTTTACAAATCGTGCATTTAATTATTTACAAAAGTATATTTTTATAAATATATAAAGTTTATATATTAAGTGTTATATATTAAGTGTTTTTTATATTATTCGATGCATAAAGTTATATATAGAATTTTATCTCGAATTTTGATATAAATCTAAGGAAAGCTTAACATATTAAGTGTAGTAAAAAAAAATTCATTATTTTTCCATTCAATTTCATGCAAAAATAATGGATTTCTTTTTACTACACCTAATATTAAAGGAGAGATTTATTAATGAGAATTGATATTCATATTGATACTTACTTCCGGCAGGATATAGCACGTTTTGACTAACCGGCCATCCGAGTGTACCGACATTTTTGACTTTGGTGGATATTGTGAAATTATAATTATACTCTCCTTTCAACTCCTTGAGATTTATCGAACACATGTAATCGTTGCGAATGTAATCCGTGCATTCATATTTCTTGAAAATAAAATGGGGTGGATATCCAGATCTAGTACCAACACCCGATACATTAAAGAATTCGAGTTCACCGTTTAAAGAACATGGTAAGCCCCATGTTAGAATTGTATCCAATACATTTGTGTCATTTGAATTTTCTTTGATTGTAATAGATGAGGAATTGAATTTCGAAATTGCGCCTGGAACTGAATAATCATAATCATAACATTTAATTTAAAATTAAAATATTCAAGAAAGATGAAAAGACTCAGGTATATGTTATAGTTATTAAATGATCTTCGTAATTATATAAATATTTTACTAATAATAATGCTAATTATTTATCAATACATTTAGTTCAAATTATTTGTATCAAAAATTTTATTTGTGAAAAAATATTATAATAGATATTATACACACAAAAACAGCTTAATATTTCAAATAATTATTGAGAAATAATCTCGCATTATAATGAAATAAAGAAAAATGAAATGTACCTCCACTATCACTTGCAAACATATATGGATCGCTATTGTTGCTCCATCCTTCCCCTGTTCTTGCTCTCATATGTACTTTATAATCTGTAAATCCTTTTGCTTCAAGATAATTGTATTCAAACACGCTTCCACTTACATTAAATTTTTTAGAATGATCCGGCGTGTCTTGCTCTTCACGAGGGCACCAATTTGGAATCGAGTATAATGATTTCCAATAGATTACGATTTCAAATTCTTTTAAATAACCGGGTAAATAATCTGGTTCGTTCCAAGACAAAGAGAATTGTGAGTCTGTGATATTTCTGACGCAAAACTCAGGTGGAGATGACACTAAAATAATAAGAAATATTAATTAAAATGAAACATTAAATTATATAATCAATTATTAAATATAGCCTGTAGTATTAGGGGAAGGTGGTATCGAACAACGGCTGGAATCAGATAAAAATTATTTAAAATTACATTTTAGTGGATTTGCACGTACAACATTTACATTTCATAGAGAATCGAAATTTCTCCATATTGGAAATATGGAGAATGTTTGTGAGTTATTGTGCATTATGAGTTATTGTGCATTTTATTGTACTGCTTATTTATGAAGTACTCCGGCATGATTGATAATTAACTTTCCAACAATCAGTCACATCATTAAGTATAGGTCGTTTTTAATTCATCAATGTAAATAATATTTATTATTCTTTAAATTATAGATTTAAAATCTCTTATCTTAAAACTATTAATAATTTTGGATATTTAATCGTTGTTTTTTTCGTTGCGTATTATTTGAGTGATATTAGACAATGAGATGGCAGATAGTATCTGAGTTGAAATAAATAATTAAACTTGGCTTCTGAACTTTTGTTTTAGATGAATATCGAGAAGAGGTGAGGAGAGAATACAATATTATAGCTGTTAAGAAAGTAAGAAATAAGAAAATGACGATAAGAAAGATGAATAAACTATGTTTTGTTCTGAAAAGTAGGTACATTAGGAGATAAATTAAAAAATTATTGTAGGGCAGAAGATAGCGTTAAAACTATAGATAATAGTGGAATAAAGAAAATATTTAAAAAAATATTTTTGTTTGATATCATCTTCCATTTACAAAACCAAGATGACATTTAAAAATTTTGACTATTTTTGTTTTTAGAAAAAATATAATTAAAAAGACAAATGATATAAGAATTTGATATAAGAATTTCATATTAACATACATGATATGAAACATTAAATTAATTAAACGATAATATTAATAGAGTGCGCGTACCATCTTCCAAAGTTGTGGCATTAACTCCAACACTTAAATCACTGTATCCTGCAATATTAACGGTATGCGCCCAGCAAGTATAACTTGTGAAAGGACTTAGTCCCTCTATGGTTGTATTTAGTACGAAAACAGGCTCTGCAGCAATATCGGGATTTATGTTCATCGGGGACACGCGATTCTCGGGCTCGTAGCCTTTCCCTCTTTTCTCTGTGTAATTGCATATAGTTATTATAGACGATAGCTGGCAATGATTGTTCTCTTTCTGAATAGTCCAAATCATCGACAAGCTTCTAACACTTGGCGGTATTCCTGGAGTATGCAAAAGTGGTGGATTCGTTCCTGAAATATTGAAGAAAATTTTTTTATTATATTCTATTTTCTTCGAAATGAGCGAATGTTGAATTAATATTGGATTTTATATATCAATATTATATGGAGACGGAATTTGCAACAATTAGCAAAAAGTTAAGTCAATTTTGCTTACTATACGGAAGAGTGGTAGCGCTCTTGTCTATTGTATCTCCTTCTTTGTCATCTTCATTCACAGCGTTGATAAATATTTGATACATCTTGCAAGCGTGCAAATGCGAAATTATCACACTCGTGTTCGTGGTATTAGTGGTATAGTTAAAATTCGTAGTTATGTAATAATGCTTCAGGCAGAATGTGCCAGACTCCGGAGGCTCCCATTTAACAGTCAGCGAAAAATTACCGGGTATTATATGAAAAGACTGCGGTGCCGACAATTCTGCAAATTGTCTATGTATCAGACAAATTTATCGAAGATCGAGACTTATTGTCTTGGAATTGATGGAAAGTGAGCATATAAGCGGAGCACACTGTGACAAAACTTTAATTTATTCACGAAGAGATGTTGAAATGGTAAAGCTTGATAAGTATCTCTCAATTTTGCAGAAACAAATTGATTACAAATTTCACAGACATTTTAGATGTTCTTCGCTACTGTCTTTTCACTTCTCCACCAATTCTGCTAGAATAACTTAAGCTTACTCGGCGAAACTGTCTTCGCGGTCTCGTTTACGCCATAGGACTCCACAGACAGCATCACCGTTTTGACAGTAAAATAATACTCTGTGCATAGCTCGAGATCGTAAGCAGTGTAATTCGTGACAAAGACCGCGGTCTTGTTGCAAGACTTTTCATCGCACTGGGTAATCGAGTAGTTGGATATGCATTTCTCGTGAATTGCAGGCGCCTGCCAAGTCAGTTGAATAACGTTGACACTGATGGTACGTGCGCTTAGAGAGATTACGTCCGCGTCCCAAAAATCCGGAACTGAAGAGAATCAGTGCGATAAAGATATTCGTTAATTTCTCATTTTAACGGATCTTTAGTTTCGATAAAGTATAGGCATTATATTCAATAAATAAATTGTACACTCACTGGCCGTTGTAGCTGATAGAACGACTCCTTTAGAATTCCAGTATTGGGTATTAATTTTCACTTTAAATTCATATTGCGTGCATGGATCCAGATCGGTAGCGTTATGCCAGGTGTCAATGTTGTATGTCTGCGTGCAGTTTTTTTTATCATCGCATATTTCGATTAAATATATTATCGAAGAATTTGTCACTTTACATGGAGACTTCCATGAGAGAACGATCCATTCTGTGCCTATATCATTCGTCTTCAAATCGACTACCTCCTTTGTATCAACTGAGGACAAAATTGCAAGATACAAATGCACAGAAAAAAGTTTCAAGATGAAACATACCGCAAGGAATCGCTAATCATTTTCCGAACAATTTAGTAATATAATTATAAATAAAATTTAAATCGATGAAAATAAATCAAATAAGAGAAAGATTCCTATCTTCGATCAAAATAGATCGTTATATGCAAAATTGACGATCAATGTAATTTACGATATTATTTCTAGCTTCAATTTACGATTGTGGTTCAAGAAAAGTACTTGGTATATGAATATTATCAAGATGAGCTTTGAAAATAGAAATCTCTTGTAATACATGTATATGTTTTCATACTATATAATATTTATAATATTTTATAGTATTTTTATACATTTAATAACGGTCATTGATAATCTCTTTCCTCTAATGCTTTCAACATTTATATATACTAGTTTATATATACTAGTGCTTTTTTTTATATATACTATTTTTATATATACTAGTGCTTTTTCTAATGGATATTAATTTTTAAAGCGAATTCTTTAATCTCTTAAATAATTGGATTTTATATCAATATACAAATACGATCGATTTACTTACCGCTTGTGTATACTGGCCACTCCGGATTGCAGATCGTCCTATTAATTGTGCTATTGATGGAAATCACATTATTGGGCACAGTAACAGATTTCGTAATATGATCGACAGTGGATGACGAGGTCTTATCGGTGACCAGATGGGAAACAGTATTCAGGGGTTCCACAGTGAATCCGTAGGAAGTCGTGATTTCATTGTCGTCTATGATCGTCGTCACGAAAGTATTTTTTGTAGATTCAACATCATAAATCATCCCAAGGTTTTCCGTCGATCCGGAATTATAATCCAATTCCGTCGACTTGACGATTGTTGTCCCACTCGACGTAGATACGTCATTGTTGCAGAGAACACAGAGGAAGCGGAGAGCGAGAACAAGTAGTATCTGCAGGTGTTTTTCAAGGAACATGTTCTAATGAACGCTGCAAACAAAGCAAAGCCGATCACACGTCCCAATTGTTGTGAAATATCATAACTTACACGTTTTAATGCGAGAATCAGAAATCAGTAAAATCGATAGTCTTGCTAAATAAAAAAATTCGTTACATTCGTGTTATTCGCTGAAGTGACGAAATTCTTAGAATTTATGTTATAATTTAATTATTTAATTACGTTATGTTAATTACATGAATATAAATATGAATATTTTGGGAATATAGAAAATGTATTTCTATTTCAACTTCTAAGAATTTTACGTGACTTTGAGCATAATTTTCTCTTGCAGCGAGTCACAATGCAATATTTTCAAGTATCATCACTGACGCAAGAGCTAAAGATTTCTATTAAAATAAAGCGCATCCTCAGTTAACACAGAGCGGAAATGATTTGGAAAGCCTTGATTTGCACAGCGGTCATATCTATTTCCTTTCACGCCCGTCCGAAGGATCGTGTATACGTGCGTCATTATTCAAGAATATATCTTGGTTTTTTTTTCCTCGAAATTTGTAATTTTATGTAATTATGTAATTAAGAAAAAGGATTTTTTGCACGCTAGCAAACGGAAGTTTATTTCCGTGAAATTTGAATTTAAAATTTAGGATACATAATTGAAGATGTATAATTAAAAATTGCAAACTGTAATTTCAGGGAGAAATAAAAATCAGATCGACGTCGATTAGATGTCGATCCGATTTTTATTTTTCCCTGGAAATGAACGACTCATTCCGAGAAAAATCGGCTTCGAATCAAAGTAATCTGCAATATTTTCAAATATCTCATTCTCTTATTTTATCATTATCAATTATATATTGTATATACATCGATATATGATAATAGATGTCGCCGATCCATCCATTCCATTTATGTATGATAACTTGCAATATATATATTAACACTAATCTGGAGCGGAAATTACCGGAAAATTCACAAAGCATCACATTTCTTTTGTCTTCGATCAACACTGAGGATTTCACAATCGATGGATTATTATATAGGAACAATACTTGATACCGATTGCGAATCGATAATTTATATCGATAATACTGTGCGCGATACTGTATCGGGTCGCGGGTCTCTCATTGACTGTTTAAAGAACGTCAGTAACTTATTCGTCGTCGTTGTCTGCGCTTTCGATAATCATTGCCCAACTTAACCGCGCTCGTTGACAGCCTTCCGCCCGGTTGGCTGTTTGTCGTCGCTCTGGTAGTTGATATCACTGATAACGAGCTAGAGTCCACTCGTTCGAGAAGAGTGCACTCTTTTGCGGCCACTTTATTAATAAAATACAAGCGCCGGCCGTCCATCCGACCCTCACAGCACGGTCAATTTTTTACATTCTCTCTGTATCGTTCACGGGGAAGGCCGACCGCTGATTTTTCCATCCCGCGTTGATAATTCCGTTTTCCGATATTGCTGTTTAAATCCGCGAAATTTCTAACGTCGAGTCGCGCCAATCATACGTCAATTTGAGAAACGGGAGACATTTATTTTTGTTCTACTCCGTATCGTCTAAATGATTTTTTCGCAATCAAATGAATCAAGTAAATTTTCTCAGAAGTACCCTATCTAAGAGATGCTAGCTTTTTCCATTTACAGTAATAATTTTGTGATTCTAGAAACTCGAATTTTTCTCTTTTTCATGAATTATAATTGATACTTTATAATTGATTCGGTTATTAATCTCATTTACTTTTTTTTTTGCATTGCCATAATATAATAAAATGTGTAAAATATAACTCTAGTTATATGTGCTTATCATATTTTACGGAAGCTAACAATTTTATCAGAAATAAAAATCAGTTCTGCGTATCAGCAAATCATTCTTTCTGCGAGTATTATCATTATTTATCAATTACATTTATCTCTTCTCCTATTTCTATTTTCTCGTTTTTTTAACATTATTATTTTCGTGAATATGTTTCAAAAATATAATAGTTAATGTTAAAATTAAAACATACGTTTATTTCTGAAAATTATAAAGTAATTGGAATTTTATTATACTCACAATTTAACAATTAAAACAAAATCTTTTATTTTCAACCACTAATGTAAATACTTCTGAATCTTATCAACATATATACGGGTCATTTTTTTATCTCATTCTAAATGTAAATAATAAATCTTTAAAATATTTTATATATCAATTATATATTAATTTTTTATATATATTTATATTGGATATATAAATATAAGCTCCAGTATTTCCAATATGAAATATTTCAAATAATTGTATATCAAGATCTCAGATGATCCATATACTATCTCTGACTCTCGAAAAGAAGTTCGAAGCACATGGCATTCATCACCAACGAACTTACCCGAACTTTACTCCATCGATGCTCGTCCAAAAATCCTGCGAAGAAACAAATTAAGGAATGCGTGTAGTCCAGAGAATTTCGCAAGGATCGCTAAGCGTGAAAGTGCGAAAAGTGGGAGCAAAAGAGTAAACGCAGGTCCTCGGCTCCGTTGGCATCTGCTTACGAAGCGGAACTCGAAACCATGTGTCTCTTCACAGCGACCGCCACCGGACTGCCCCCACAAAGATCGTTGGAAATAGCGTGGCTGTGGTGTCTGTTCGAGCTTAGTAGACCTCGGTAGGACCCACGCACACACACACATATATACAACCACACACACATATATACAACCACACACAAACGCGGTCCCTAAACAAGTATCCATGAACCGGATCCAGAGTCCGGCTACATCCTTTATCGCCTATTGTCGCGTGACACGTAGACCCTTACCTATCACATATTTCTCCCGAGGGATTTTAACAAATTCTAGCAGGTACCTCAGGCAACACGCATATTTGAAAGAAATCTTTTGAACATGCATGTTGTCCGTGCAATAAGACGATAAAACAAAAATAATTTGAATTCTTAAATTACTCGAAAATACATCAAAATATGAGATACGTTTATCATTAACTAAATCATTTATATTTCAGGCTAAAAAACATGTTTTAAATATGCTTAATTAATTTTTTTAATGTTTTAATATGTTTTCTTTTTAATACTGTTTAAAGAACATTTGAAGCATTAAAAATATTTAAGAAAAAATATGTTTTACTCTTAAAAGAAAAAAAACATTAGTCTTCATCAACTCTGCTTATATATAATATTGTCAAATTTTTCTACCCGTTTTTTTCCGATATGAGTTATTAAATTAAGATTTTACTTCAAAATATAAAAACTTATTATGTACGTAAAAAGCTAATATATTTTTTGAATTATTTTAGAAATATTTTATATTCACGATTCTTTCTATCATACAGTTGACAAAGCTTTATCGATATGTTTCTTATGTCGCTAAGATTATACAAACAAGTATCTATCCTATCAATGTTCTAAGAATTTGAATTAATTTATAGCATCGCATTTGAAACATTGAAGAACATCTATATGATGAAAGAAGAAAATAAAATAAATTTATCATTTGGATTCTTTTTCAGTTTTATTGCAATGAACATACATTCGAAATGTATTGTACCAAGTGTAACTTAGTACAGTCTCTGTGGTGGCCCCATCGTAGATTTAATATGAAGCGATCGCACATTCTGCCAGTGTTTTTTTAACAAAGAAACAAGGAAGTTTATTGAGAGATGGACATTTTGCACCAACTCTTCAGGCGTCATTTCAACGTGTCCAACGGCTACTGACAGACACAATACCTGTAGAACAAAAACAATCATTATAAAAAGATAGGTTTTATATTGAAGAAAAAATTTTAACAGAAAACTATTCAGTATAACGCACCTTTTTCATTTGGAATTTGATGGTGGCCTTGACTTCGTCAATCTTGCCGACCATCGATTCTTGATGAGACAACAGTCCAGGAAATTTACCGGCTTTATTTAAACCAGGACCCAGAAGACGAGGAATTTGCTTGATCAAGGACTCGCTAGCCAAGAATGCATCATATTTTTTTGCTATAAAAAAAAATATAAAGAAAATTATATAATTTTAATTTTCAATAAGTACCATAACTCATATTAAAAGTTTGGTAGTTTCTTTAATTTTTTAAAGAAAATTTTAAACTTAAAGAAGAATATCTTTGTAAAAAGGAAACAAAGATTTTTTAAACAGATTTTTATTCAATAAAATATATGTATCGACACGGATTGAGATGCAATGATACGATTCACATTACCCTCACCAAGTGAAGAATTTTAATCTCCTTCCTCTTGACGACCACCATTGTTTGAATATTAAGCAATGATGGTGCTTTTGGGAAGGTCAAATATACAATTTCATATTAAAACACATGCAAAAGCATATTATTAACATACCGAGTTTCTTGACGAGCTTTTTGTTCTTGTTAAGTTTCTTCAGCGCTTCTGCATCCATATATGGAATATTATTAGCTTTAGCTTCATCACAGTGCTGTTGGTCGCCAAGAACACATACTTGCATTTTTGGTCTAGGGATATTCTTCAACCTAACATTATAAAATAATTAGATTAATGTTTAAATAAACGTTTATGTCTCATGACTTTAACATGATTATGTGTGATTTCTGCAATATTCATCTTTATTATAAAATCACATCGTTAGAATAATAAATTTTCATATCATATACACAATTATATGAAAAAATAGCAGTATCTAAGTTCCAATGTTCTCAGATTTAAATAATTTACTACACAAATTCCTCAGATAATACATGCAATAAATAAAACATCATAGAACACTGGCGACTCAATAAACTTTAATTGTAAAAATGATATACAAACATATGTAAATAATTATTTGTTATACATGTTTATTGACTTTCAAATAGAATTTGTAATATTCTTAAAAAACATTTCATATTTCAAATATTCTCTATTTCATTTCTTCCTTCACTAAGGATGATGTTCCAAGAATAATAACTTACCAATAGGATCATGATCCTATATAATTTAAATAACGGTATAAATACCTCCCCAATTAATTTAAGACCCTGGGTGCAGGTCCGCTAGATAAAATCTAGCTCCCTGACATTACATGAAGCAATTTTTATATTCTCAATAAAGAATATGATATTAAGATTTAAAAAATGCCTCAAAGTCAGGTAGAAACATACTTGACGGTGCCTGAGAAACGTTTGTCCTTCTGTGGATCATAGTTCTTCAAACCGATCTGTAGTTCTATAGTTTCCAAGAAGTTTCTTTTCTTATCCTGCGAGTTTTGGAGCACAGCATTTACGCACTCATAAAGAGTGTCGCGGGAGACCTTCGATCTGCAATCGGAACGAAATAAAATGCACGTGCACGGTCATCTTTTTGCTAGTCCAAAAATTCTTTTGTACGAAAAACTAATTTTGGCAATTTTTTTCATCATAAAATCATTAAAAAATTAGTGCTGCATTTATTTACATCAGAATAAAACAATTTACAGTTTTTAGGTTTTCAATGTCACATTAATGATTATATATTTGCATTTCAATACTTGCATTATATTAGAAAATATTCCAAAAATAATGTATCTTCGTTAATAATTATCGTTTAATGCATTTATTCGTAGCAAAATGACAAACTTTATGCATGTGATCGCAATTATTTGATAGGATTAGATACTCACGTCATTTTATTACAAAAAGAACGAACAGGACACAACCAATGTTCTCAGAAACTGATACCGGAAAGAAATGGAACGTGAGATGTGCGGCGCAGGAACAGGAAGTGCGTCATTGGCATCATCGCATATTGATAGATGGCAGTTCGATAGCGAATGTAATAAAGGTCCCTAGGGTGGCAGCATAAACGTATTATAGATGATCCCTAGAAACCCTAGAAACTAGAAATCACCTAAAGATCATTAACGCCTCTGTATGGATAAAACGTGAACTACATAGCTATTTTGATTATAATCGTTTGATAACGTGCTATGTCTACAATCTCGAAATAAATATTCTCGAAAGATACGAAAATACAAGGTTGTGCGTTTATGTGTAAAATATAATAATATACATTTATTTGTTATCTATATAAATAATTTATCGAAGCCTATATACGTATATTTATAATTATATAATTTACAAATTTTGTATTGCTTATATAATGTAAAATATTGCATGCAGTTTAGCTTTTCTCTTTTTCTTCCAATACAAAAAGAAAAGAAGTTCAGCTAAATTCAGTTATAAAGAATTTAACAACTATCTCTTGAAATATACAGCTCCATCCTGAGTCTCATTAGCGGGAGAGCGAGAAATCGCGAATTCCAGCCGCGCTTGGCAAGTGCTGTCACCTATGGCCGACCGACATAGTACGAGTATTGGCCGTGCAGAGGCGCGCGTGTCCACGTCAGGGCGATCAGCTGTGCGCATCGCAGGTCGCGGAGATTCGATAAACTCGTGCGGAGGGGTGACTGTGCCGTTGTGGTTACACAGGAGTGATTCTCGTGCGCCTTCGCGGTCTTCGCGTTGCGTGACACCAAATAGCTAGACTAGCAGCAAAGTGAGCGAAGCACTCGAGACTGTTCGAGGCCAATTGTCGAGGAGGGCGAGCGCGATCACGACGTTGAGGAACGGCAAGCAGTCGCGGACGAATCGGCCGCGATATGTGCTTCGGTGGCCAACGGGGCATGACGGGAACAGGTGACAATAGAGCCGCGCCATGTTAGATTTCACGAGATCGCGAAACGCGCGCCGCCGCCGCCGCTGCTGCTGCCGCCGCCGCCGCTGCCGCCGATGCTGCTGCTGCTGCTGCCGCTAGCTGCCTACTACCGCCTGACTACTACCGTGGTGCTAATACTGTGGAGAAAGAGTGAGAGAAAGGGAAGGAGGAGATTTACACTTTGTTTTCCCGTCTATCGCGCGCGCTGCTTTCCTCACGACGGTGATCCACACGAAAATCATCCAAGCTGGATAGGTTACCCGAGTATCTCCGCGATACCGTGGACTGGTTTATGGGGTAAGTCTGTCCTCTGTCTCTCTCTGTTTCTCTCTCTCTCTCTCTCTCTCTCTCTCTCTTCTCGTTCTCTTTCGCGACACAAATAAAATAAAAGGCTCCGTCGCGCACTTCTCCCCCCTCTCCCCCCTCCCCCCTCTTCCCCTTGTCTTCATACCGCGCGCTGTCCGACCTGTCCGCGACCCTCGTGCACCCGCTTCGCTTTTCCGGCGCGGAGTGAGGTTAACCTCCACCTGAGTTAACCTACCTACGTCCGTGAACGATGGAATAAGCGAACGAACGATCGCACCGTTCTCGGTTCTCGCTCGCGCAATTATCCGCGCGCCCGGTTCGCCTTTTCTCCACGAGGAGAAAGTAACCGCGGCGAGAGAGTCCGTCGATCGCTATGCGCGACCATCTCCGTGGATTTTCGGTGCGAACGAGCGTCGCCTCAGAACATCTTCGTCATCGTCGGTCGAGGTGACGCGTGTACCTACGGGCCGCCGAAATACTATGCGTACGTTCGCGTCATCGCGTCCAGCTAGTCTGTCTCTCTTTCTCTCTTTCAGATCGAAATCTATTTTTTTTCTGAACCGACAAATTCGATCCGTTAACTCTTTATCTCATTGATCTATTCTTGCGTTTTGACATCGAATCACCTTGGCGCGATTAAGAATTATTTGGGAATTGCTTTAGAACAAACGTTAACGAGCTGCTCCAATTGGAGATCGCATTGTTTATTTCCGTAAAATCAAATTTCAAAGTCTCACCGTAAAGCAATCAGGCGAAAAATATATAAAAATTTATTATCTAATTTGTGTAGTTAAAGACTATTTCCGCGAAAAAGAAGTTTTTTTTTAAATATTAGGAATTTTCGAAATTCTCTAAGTGCAATTTTTCAGCATCATTGTTGCTCATTCTTGCAGTCGATGACATCAAGATCGCAATCATGGGGAAAGAAACTTTGCTGAATAAGTCTTTTTTTAGATACTGAATAGGTCACGTCGCGTCGGTCGTCTCTCTTTCGGAAAAATGAAATCTCTTTACTCCTTTAGTAAAAGTTTGATATTATGATGATATTTCATTTTAATGAATCAAGTATTGTCTGATAAACTGAAGGAATACAGATAGATAAGAAATTTTTTTTATTAATTTAAATGGACCTTAACGCGAGATTTTAATATTGAACGTTTAATGTAAGTTAAACATGTAAGGCATCTATGCACGACGCTCGGTCGATTCAATTTAATTTTTTAACGAAAAATTAATTTATTTTGATTTGATTTTTTGAAGTTATCCTTTTGCTAAGAAAATTTGAAATTAAAAACTCATTACTTTGTCTCTAATGACTTTTATTGCACTTTATGAGAACAACGCGATAGACAGAGAAAGAAAGTGTATTTAATCACATTTAGCGTCAATCGAGATTGGCTAGAATCAGTCGTCAGTGGATAGTTTCGGTTTACTTATACTACTTAACGATTTTCCCTTTGCTCTGTTCTCACTGTGATGCAGATTCTCCCGTGATGATTGTATGGTAAATTTGATCAGCTATCAAAGGACGATTCGCAGAATCGTAACAGCTTTCTAGCTATACACGAATTTACTTACATAAGATATAACGTTCGTATATCCATTGAAACTTTTGGATCAAAAAAGATAGTCACTATTACAGTGACTAGTAAAGTTTATATTCAGTTATAAGATTATATTCATTTGTAAGATGGACTCGATATTTACATAATTATTTTAAAATTAATATTTAAAATAAATATTTAAAAATTTATTATAATTAGAGATAATATATTCTTGATTCTTTATTAAAATTTTTTAAAATTATCTTTACCAATTGAAGATGCTCGGAAATAATATTGCATAATTATTTACAATTAGAAATATATTATCACTATTGTAATTATTTTTTGTAATTTTTATTGTATAATTGTTAATTATATGTATGTATACGATTGTATGTATACACATCCTAACTTTATGATTATTGTTTACTTAATATTTAAATTAAAACAATGTGATATAATGTGGAAAGAAATTTTAAAAAATTATCAACTAATTGAATACATTCTACTTCTGTTAACGAAAATTTATTATTTTCGCAGACTCTTAGTCTTATTCTTCGCTGCATAGTGTTAAGTATATAATAATACTCGATAACAAAGGCGATATCAAATACGACGGAGTCACGTTTATCAGACTTAATTCGCGAGCACACGAACCGCTCACATAACATAAGCAGAATTCGTGTTACAATTACTGTTGAATCGATGATGGATCAGCGATCCTCCAGTTCTATTCCATCGGGATATCGCAAGCTACTTTTTTGAGCTTCCGGAGCGAGCTTTTTCTGTGAAATTTATGCATAAGATTTCCCCCGTGACACACTATTTTGTGTATTAAAATTTGCACGCTGGATTCTTCCACTCACCTCGATGAAATAGCATTGCATGAATAATTGTGAATTTTATTTTACTTTTATCGAATTTTTTTGAAATCAATTTTATAAGGTCCAAGATTCTTTGTGCTCTGACCGTAAATATTTTCGTAATCTCTCAAAAAATCAATAAAAGCATCTCTAATTATATATAACATCATATATGTACGTATTTATACAATTACAAAATGTTTCTTCTGTTAAATTCATTCAGATTATCGTGTATTTTTAGAATAACTTTTTTCTATTTTTTTTAAATATATGTAGCTTGCATAACTTTTCAATCTATGGCACGATGCCATAGATTGACGTGCTCGTTTTAATAACGGTTCTTTTTGCCAGGTTATGAACAAAAATATAATACCTTGTTTAAGGTAATATATACGACCTTAATATTTTGTAAACAATAAAATATTTATCAATTTCAATTATTGTTTACTATAACAGAATATCCAATTTATTTTATTTATTTTTAGCTAGCTACTCCTGTAATAGTTGCTGTTGAATAATTCGTCTTGCCAAGAAATTAAAAATTATTTGAGCTTAGAAGATTAGAATAAGAAGATTGTTAAGCCGAGCGTGAAAACTGATTTTCTTGGAAATGGATTCTCCATACGAAGAATTCTATACGAAAGAACTTCTTTTCTGCAGCATTTATTTCTTTGTATAGAATCTTTACTTTTCCAATCGGAGTTCGCGATTACTAACAAAAAATCTATCAACTTCCGAAAATGAACGACGTTTCGCACTTTATGTGTTTCTTTCTACGATGATATCATTTAAAGGCCGCCGGCTCGTCCGACCCGGTTTTCCTTTAGTCTGATGATTTAATTAGCGATATCTGCCATCGGAGTTAAACGAACGTTGTTAAAGCTTAAAACATAAACATACGTCGCTGTATCGTGTAAATCCTTATCATATTATTAGTTCGTAAGGATCAGAAAATATGAGCGTTAAATGCACATTATGAGCATCTTACTCTCAATAATTGAAATCGTGTAATGTGTTGGATGGCACTTGGGCGTCATCATATCAACTATAACATTAATTAGAACAGTCAAGAGAGAGCTTATTGATTTTAATAAAAAATATAATAACAGGTAAAATATTCTGAAATTGATAGAAAGTGATTATATATTTTCTTCCTGTAAAACTTCGACTCTTCTTACATAACGAAAGTTAAGTTCGTTTTTTTTTTTTTTCTCGTAATTCTTCGAATTGTGACATGCGATATTTCAACGTCATTTGCATTATCGCTCGTTCCAAGGGCAGTATCTTTCGTTAATTTATAATACTTGGTTGGAAACGGCAGTCCGAGTGTCTCTAGCAAGCGGGCAAAGTCTCTGTTCGCTGGCGCGAAACCGAACGTAGCGATGACTCATCTCGATCTCTCGTCGTGCGATTGGCTTCCTCAGTGATTCACGCACGGTTGCACGTTCGCCAAAACGTTCGTGACGTGACGTTTCCAGCGCGATATATCGCGCGTGCTGATCTTTTCGATCTTCGAAGAATGATCTTTGAAGAGAGCATTGTGATACTCGAACAATTAGTTTCGACGACAGCGAGCAGAGAACTCAAATATTAACTTGATCTCACTGAAGCTCACTTTTGTGTTTCGATAAAAACACTCAATAAATATAGATAAATATAGATAAAGATGTATTTATAAAATGAATGATTCAAACGAAATTAAAATCTCTTCTGTCTTGAAACTTATAATATGTGAACAGATGTTTGAAGTTAATGTTTACATATAATTTATTCTTATTCCTGTGTTTTCGCTTTCGAAAAATCTTCTGCCTAAGGTTACGCAATTTTCGAATTAATTTAAAAGATATTTACATAGCAATTTTGGGACTTGGCTCGTCCGTGCTACGATGCTAATCTTCTCGATTACGGCATGATTTGATAAATTTAAATCCATTCGATGAACACAGAAAAGATGTTTACACGTACGCGTGACGTAATTCGTAAAGATATCTATCGTACGTGATTAATCAATGTAATCACCGCCTGAAAAATTATGGCAACATGGTGCAGGTTGTCTTTTGTAATGAAGAGGTAGCGAAGACATAAATACTAGTTTTCCGAACCATCGAATTTTTTTACACTTACCTGAACATCTGTTATCGGAATCGTTTAGCAGAAAGAATTAATTTAGAATATTAGAAATATATGATATAAACTATATTGAATTGGCAATACACATATCGATGATTGTTTTAATGTATCAACAAATATTTTATACTAAACAAATTTTGTTATACATAGATTGTGCGATGTTATGAATTAGGAATATCGATACACACACACACATATATATATATATATATATATATATATATATTA
>NW_012130147.1:726422-729550 GCF_000143395.1 Atta cephalotes
TTTTTAATTTCTTATTCGTAATTTTGTTTTAATTGTATAATGAAATATAAGTGGCATATAAGCGAATAAACAATAGGTATAAATTAAGTATGTATAAGTACCAATAGAACGAGCTATTGAGTAAATTAATCACGTATGCTCATAATATTCATTTCTATGTTCAAGAATATCAAGTATTGCCTTGTCAATTCGTTTTGTTCGTGGCTCTCATATATGTATTTTACCTCGGATATGCTGTGTAATTTCGAATATATCATTGTAGCACAATTGATATTAAACAAATGTTCAGAATTTCACGGATATTTGAACGCATTTTATTAATTCTTAATCATTTGTATATATTTAATTAAATCGAAATAAAATACGAGAAGAGACTATTTTTTTTTCAAATAATATTTTTCAAATAATATATACCGCGGCGCAATAGATTCAAAATATAAAAGTGTAAAGAGTCATGCGTTGTATTACATAAATATTTACATATATTGACTATACTCGCCGCAACACGTGTACTATCGCAAAAAACATCGGTATTTACAGTTTCTAATTTATATAAATTGTAAATCCGACAACATTATTGAAAAAATTGACATTTAATTTTTCTTTCTTATTCAGATCCAATATTAATATTAGAAATCTCTTCTAAAATTTCTTTCTTTTATGTACAAGATATTTTTTATTTTATGAACTTATATGTACGGGATTACAAAAATAATAATCTTTAATTTTTTATATGTTCTTAGTTTCGTTATTGGGAATGATAATATTTTTTACAATTTTTAAAAATAAAACAAAATATTTACAATTTTATAAAATAAAAATTACGAGAGATCAGAGAAAAATTTGATTCTCTTGAATATATCTGGTTCCAACACATCTGGAAAAAAATTAATTGCATAGGAATTATTCTAATTACATATGAACCTTAATTATGGTGTAATGTCACGTTCAGTTTCTTCAGTTTCACCAGCCTTAGTGATAACGAGAGTTTCAAAATAACGTTTATCTGAATGAACATTGGCACTATGAACAAGCGAACAAGAACGCCTTTTAACTTAAACGCACCTATTACTTTATTTCACAAGATATAACGGCTACTTTATCCTTTTTTTTTTTTACGATAGCAATTCTGTCGATTGCATGTGGGCATCCCGCTAGGTTTTCCGGGTAAACAAAGTTATCACGGTTATCATAAAATATCGCTGTAACGTTCTGTTGTCGTGTCATCAAAGACTTTACTGTGTATACGAAAAAAAATCACGGTAAAGCTACACGTAAATCCGTTTCTTGCTGACAAATATAAGTATAAAATCCAACGAAGGGCGAATTAATTCTTATCTCTTGATGAAAAATTAAAAATGAAAAATTAATCCTAAAAAATAAAAATTAATCTTCATTCAGTTTCAAGATGACTTTTTCTTAATAAATTTTTCATTTGACCCGAGTCGTCGAAATATTTAACATTGAAAATTAAGAATGTATAAAAAGATTATAATTAAAGTTTTATTAAAGACTTTCAATCAGCCAAACACGTCTACCAAATTTGATGAGTTTGCTTTACATTCATGTTGTATGAAATATTAGAATAATATGACATTTTAGTTTATTTGAAGATGCATATAAATTTGAACTTTAACAAAATATTCTCTTTTTATATTTCTTATAGGATAAGATATAATATATCTGATGAATCTGATTCTAGCACTATTATTGTTTTTGCATTTTGATTTACCGTGTTGTAAGGAATTAATCAACTGATGGGAGAAAAAGAGGTGGGTTGTCAAACAATGATAAATTGCTGAACAATAATACCGCAATTAGTTTTTTCCACATCCCTTTACTATAATTATGTCGAAATATACATATGTTATCGTTTATGGGCATTTTCATGGGACATAGGTACTGTTCGCGTTTTATACCTAAAGCTCCCGAAGGACATGTCGCGGTCTCTAAATGCCCAGGTCGACGTCGCATTTACTTGACATTCATCCGCACCCTCGTTATCTCTATGCTCATTTTTCACGATAATGTCATCCAATGTCTTCCGTTGGCAGAGGCATATTCGTGAACGGGGAAATGGCGGGTGATTCACGGACGAGCGAGCAAAAATAATCAGCCTCCCGCTCCGATGGATAACAACCACCGTTTGTTATCAGCAACCGATATCGGCTTATTATGAAGCTACGACAAAGATCGATAATAGTATTCTATCGCGAAATTTGGCGCATTATGTTATCCACTTTATTTATACATAGTTTCAAAAGAAATTCATAAGTTAAGCTATAGACAAAAGAAAAAAGAATGTTGTTTGAATATTTTACAAGTATATGCTAAATATCGAAATTGTAATAAAAAAATGTTTTTAAAATGTGATAAAGGAATATCTTCTCAAACAAGATCTCTTTATGATGTCTCAGATATCTTTTAGACATGTATGTTCCAAATTGATATTTTGAAGGATGTTTTTATGATGTTTTTATGATATTTTTTAGGAATGCTTGTTGTTTGGGTTGACTTTCCGTTATATGATTTTCTTTATTTTCCAAAATATTCCTTTTTATCTTTCATCAGTGTTAATGTCGGGCCCAATAAAAAGGACATTGGATCTGGTCATGATACTCAATGGCGAGTCGATACGGAATATCGATAGCCTGTCGAACTTAAGCATCATTCGTGTCGTCAGGTTTTCCGATCCAATGGACGCTAATAATAGTTTTCTTGTAGCATTCGTTCGCAATTGGCGACGGTCAGTGTATATCGGCCAGTTCAAGCTGATGCTGCACCTCGATATCTCTTCGCTATCGACGTAATTAGCATCAATATTTCTCTTTCAAGTGACTACCATTTTTTTAGTCTTATAATATTCCGTTGCCAATTCGTTTTTCGATGTTCCATCCAGATTACGACGTTACTATTCATTTCAGCATCCTGTAATTTGTTGACAAAATTTTCTCTCGATAGCTTGTATCTCTTCTTCGATCGTAAATACGTAATATCGTGCGCTTCCACATTATTCATTCACGATGATTATTATTGTAAATGCGATAAATATTCACTGATGAATAATAAAATCACAGATCCGCGATATATATATATATATATATATATATATATATATATAGTAATAA
>NW_012130147.1:732163-738807 GCF_000143395.1 Atta cephalotes
CTTTCTCTTCTCTCTCTCTCTCTCTCTCTCTCTCTTTCTCTCTCTCTCTCTTTCTCTCACCTTCCTGTCCTCCCTTCCCTTTTCCTTCCCGCCCTCCATTTTATGCCCCAGGCCCATCTGCCCGTACCTCCCTGGTACCGTCGCGCCCGCGTTCCGATGTTCGGACTGGGGAACAGGAAGGTTCTCAAATATTCCGCCATCGAGACGTCGCTTTCCATCGACGTCGAGGATACTGTCACGTGTTTCTGCAGGTCAGTTTCTACTTGTCTTGCTCCAACGTGACGATGAACGTACCAGCGATCCTTGTATGTACATATCAATGATGATGTATATCGATAGTAGTGGTGATATCTATTGACAATAGCGTTGGCGTTTTCTCATTCCCATGAGACTTAATCAGAATTGGTATCATGCACTGAATTTTGATGTATATTTATCAAAGGAGTTTACTTGTAGATGATGTATAATAGCCAGCATGGTCAAAAGATATTGCAAAATTAGAGTTTCTAGTCATTTCAATTTTTATAATTAATTTGCCAAAAATTTATTATATTCTTTGATATTTTGATTCTATGATAAAACAAATATCTTATGCTTCTAAAAGAGGAAATGCTCAGTAAATACATATTTCTATTGTTTTTAAAAATACTGGAATATTATTAAGGTTGTTGCACAACGAAATGATTTTTACCCATAATTTTTATCATCTTATTTCGGTTGAATGATAAGAAGCTTAAAAGTGGAAGAGATCAGAAACGATTAAAACTAGAGTATAGAGAATAAGAAAAATTATTCACAGAGTTATAGTTTCTAAAACTCTTAAACTCTAAAAGTCTTATCGAAATCTTAGATTATAAATATTTTTTATTTCTCTCTCATCCAGAATATGTCATAAATCGCTGATACGGCTTATTCTGATTACAAATTATTGTTTTCAGCAAAAGAATGTATTGTCATTTAAAAAAATCTTTAAACGCTATTGTCTTTTGACTTAAAATAAGTCACCGTTATCTCCTTCTAAAAGCTAGAGATACGCCGTTTCATCGTTATCTGCTGATATACGGACTTTTGTTAACGATTTGACGACGTAACATGTAATGCAGAGAGGAACTAACGTCGACAATTATTTTCAATTCATCCTTTGACAACTATGTAGTCGCAAAGTAATGACATTTGCAATTATTCAGTCAACATTTTCTTTTTTCTTTTTTAAAATCATTACAATATATATATATATATATATATACGCTGAAGGATCGATTAATGGAACGATATTTATGCGTCTGCAGATATAAAAGAGGAAGCACATCTGGTCATACCTTTCTCGTATTATAAGACACGATAAGATTGGCATGCGAATAAAGTATCCCTTTTTGCAACATCTATTTGCGAGAGAAGAATATCGCGGCGAAAAAAATGTAAATGAAATACGAGAAGGCCACTCAGAAGGCCGTCCGCAAAAATACAGCTTTATCAGGTGTTAAACAGTTTTATCAGGTGGTGAAGCTGTTTCTTATACTGAGAAACTTTTGATTGAAAATGAATGAACCGACATATTCTGATAACTGCAATTTTGATCATCATAATTGGACATCTGATTATTTCAACTAGAATTCCAATTAAATTTTGATTAGATTTAATCGGAAAATTCCGATTTGTCCATTTTTCATTAGAATTTCAATCATATTAATATGAATCCAGACTCTTTTTAGTATATGTGTATAAAAGGATGAACTTGCAGATCTTTTGCTTCTCTAGAAAAGATTTAAGGCTATAGATACTTTCATCACGAGGAAGAGAACGAACACCAACCGAGGTGCTGATACGCGCGATGGCTGTTCTCAATTTTACAAAATAAATCTCGAAAGAAAATACGAGAGACTGTTGCAAAGAATAAGGTTGCAATAAACCATCTTATCTTGAACGACTGTTTCTCACAGAAGTCTCAGTTTGCACAGCCTTGTTGTTGTTTACTTTAATGACGTACGTATTTAGCCCGCGATATTATCTGCAATGAACAATCGTCAGCTAAGTAATATCTCGAGACTTCAGGAATTGTTTGCGATTTAGTTAGACGATTCCTATCGCATATTAGTCGGAAGAGCTTAAATTTCATTTTGAAAACATACTTAGGAACTACGTAGAAAGCTCCGTCGGACA
The DNA here is from genome assembly GCF_000143395.1 of Atta cephalotes. NCBI lineage: Eukaryota > Metazoa > Arthropoda > Insecta > Hymenoptera > Formicidae > Atta > Atta cephalotes. Next base: position 734,324 of record NW_012130147.1, read on the forward strand.
TAATATCTAACTCCTTCCTTGAAATCTAAATTTAATTTAGACAAGTTCTATTAAAATGAATTTGTAATCTCAAAATAATTTCAAAATTCACGAAGATGGAAATGTAAGGGATATTCCTATATTAGACGGTATAAAATTCCTGTCTTTTCAAAACGAATAGATTTCCCATTGTGCGTTCAGAGTGCGTGATTTCAACTCTGTCGTATCGTGATTTTAGCCACATTGTTAGATATAAAAAGAGTAACGGCAACTCAATCTCTTGAATTAAATAACATTTTGTTATTCTTAATTTTCATATGTATCAAACTGTAAATCCATTTATGTGATTGTTTAATTTCAAAATAAGAAACAATCATATGAACATAATACTTACTTATTACTTTATAGTATAAATAATAAACTGAATTTTGGCAGTTTCGTTTATTCAATATATTATTGATTTAACTGTAACGATAGAATTAAACAATTTAAGTCAAAGAAATGTATAAAATTTGAATCAAATTGTTTAATTCTTTAGTTAAATTAACGATATATTGAGTAGGAGCAGTGGTGATGACCTATAGAAATTATTAAAAATAACTCAAATTGAATATAATCTGACATTATGAATGTAACAGTGCATGCGTGATTACGGTATGACGTGCAACATGTCGTAGCACGTGCTCCATGCTCGATGTGGTTAAAAGAGGGCTGGGCCACTCTGTGGCTTTCGAAACTCATTGAGGATGCTCGTATATTATACCGTTTTTCATCCCATCACACGACGCGTGGTCTCAAAATGCTCCACTTTTCTGACACGGACCAACGTGTTCCCTTCTTCCTCGTTATAGATTTTTGGCTGTCCGGGCCACACGAGGTCACGGCTCGATGCGTTTCTAACGAAGAAGATATGCAGTTTAAGGTACCTTGTTTTTCGTATATTTACATAACAATAGATATGATAGCTTTCTCAAAATGAAAATTATAATTAAAATTTAAGCCGCAACTATCATGTGTGTTAATCTCGGATAATCAAGATTTGTAAATTTTATACTTGGCAACATCGCTATGATTAATTATCGATCCTTACTCACGTACTTATTCTTTTGCGCATTAGTATTTTATCTTAATAATAAAATTTTAGTCGATATTTCTTTGACAAAGTTGCCGAAGATTTAATTAGTACGAGAGTATATTTAAGTTTCAAGGTAGTTTAAAATTAAAAAGCTACGAATTAAGATTCAAATTCGTAGCTAATAGAACTTCTAGAATTTTTGTAGCTTGTATATATGCAGAGCGTCCATAAAGAAAAGGTGGTCTCCTTGAACGAGATTACTAAGGTGATCAAATGAGGAAAAAACGGAAGGTCGTATAAAGAAAAAGAAGGATACTGGAAGTATGTACATATACATTAAATAATTAAATTTTAGGAAGTAATATGGTATAAAGAAATTGAAGGTATACTTTTGTTTAAAGAAATTTCAGTTGAATAAATTCTCGCGAAAGACGGAAACAAGTTTCAACATTTGTATTGTAGAAGAGGAGTTTTTTTTCTCTATGTAGATTACGTAGAAGCAAATTATTATTCGCTCTATTAAATCTTCGTATTCAAGACTGTATACATATTATATCGATGGCTAGAACGTAAAAATAGTGATCTAATTAATTATCAAATACTGATAACTGTGAAACTCTGTCGAAAATACAAATAACAATATTATGCCAAATGTGTTACCAAGAAAGTCACATTTGAGATAAATTAAATTTTAGAACTATCAAAATAATAATAACTTTTAGAACCCATAACTTAGAAACTTTAGTAATGTTACTTATAGATACATTTTTAGTAATTTGTTTTAGCGTTTATCTCGATAAATATATTTCATGCACTGCATTATTTATGACTTTTTCTATTTTAGAAACAAACTCTTAAATAAACTATATTTTTCGGAAATACCTCATATACTTACGTTTTTTCCTGAACTTTGATAACGTAGTGCATACGATTAAGGCTATGTCAATATTTGCATTTGGCAAAGTGCTATTGGATGGCAAGTTTCACACTTCGATATCTCTCACTTAGATCGATAGCAGAATTAAGGCGACGACATGACCTCGATTTTTAATGATGATCATGTCCAGTTGAAGATACGGAATCAGCTGTGATCGAACACTTGCGCAAACATTAATTTATAAACCTTCTACTCATTATCAAAAAGAAAATAATAATAACTTTGAAAAATTCTAATTATGAAAAATAATCAATTTATGTGTGCGCTTTTGATATTTGTATTGTAACGTTCTAGGATATTTACAATGAGAGAGAGAGAGCAGAATTTTTTATTATGATCTGATAAAACATAATAACACATCAAATAGCGTGACGTTTGTTCCCGAAACGCGAAGCTGTTGATGACTTATTTGGCTTTAAGAGAAATAAGCAGAGTTGTTTGATGAGGGAATATTTCGCTCGCAAATGCGTGTCGGATTCTATCGTGTGGCAAACGCATTAAATTGGATCATACGTTTTCATTAGGTTGATTAACATACTAACACTGACATTGTGGCAATGTCACGGTAGAAAGAAACCCTCTGTCGGTTGTTACTTTCATCTAGATTTTTTTGCGGCGTCATAGTTGGTTTAATGCTTGTCTGTGTTGGGACTTAACTTCGATATTGCGTTATCAATCGATTAATGCGATTATTATATTGTTCGCATAATCGCGAATGCACGTTTGCGACTCGTTAAAAGATACGGTCTGTAGCCGAAGATGATAGCTTTTCATGGTACGCAGAGAAATTCGTGGGCGACATGAAACACGAACCGATTAATGGACTTCCGGCTAGGAAACGTCGGGTGCGGCGAGACGCGACGAGGAGGCCGGTTTCGCGGAAACCACAGGCGAACCGCAAACTGTCGTGCCACGTCGCGAGACGGGAAAACCTCTTTCTGAGCGGAAATGTTAGCACGCAGATCGATTATGCGAGAAGGAAGCGTCAGATTGACACGCAATGCAAAATTTATATCCAATCTGGAAAAGCGAAAGTAACTTTTTGTCTGTGTTACTATCTCAAATTAAAAATTATACGTTTAATGCTGATCCGAAACGTGAACATTATTCCATATACAGTGTGAAATAATGTTTTTATACATATTTTATATACTCTATATCTGTAGGAATCTATAAACTACTTTTGTGGTCTTTTGCGATACCCAAAAGGTCAAGATACGTAAGTCCATACAAGTTCTTCGGCGAATCGTCCTCGCGGGAATGGTGGCGTATGATGAGGAGTAAACAAACGCGAGGAAAATGTTTGTCGATGGAATAGCGCCATGACGTCACGCGGAGGCGACTTCGAGGCGCCGATGTTCGTCCAGCCATCGATCCGCATGCTGTAAGGATGTAATCCTGGAGAAAAGGATAACCAACAGTTCCAATGGCGCCTGACGCCAACCTCCGAACCAATCCCCTCAATCCCTTTGTCGATCGTTTCAATAATTATTTCACTATAATTGCGATCTCCCGGATATTTTGTATTGTCGAAGCTAAAGTGCAGGATTCGACCTCAAGGATCTTGCTGTTCCTAGCTTCTATCGTTATCTCGCTGGCTTTCGGTCGTTAAGGGATTCAACGCAGAGACGACCACGTAGTCTAAAGTTAAGGGTCTTGTGCTTTCCATAATTTTAGATGTGGATTACCGTATTGTCGGATCTGCCGATATAATTTCCTAGTAATTATCAATACAGCATCTCTCTTTATCTCCATCAAGTGTAATTGTGTTTGATGACTAGTCTCTCTCGTGATAAATAGATACGGGATAAACAGGAAAGAACTTTCTGATTAGTGTCAATTGAAAATTACTCCTGTTGTGTATAGTTATACGCAAGTCTGATTTGTATCACGATTTCTGTTTTCCCTACGTATGATGATGACATAACAAACGAGTTATTTTTTTTTGTCATTTGAGGTACGTTAGATCATCGATCATTTGATTATGATTCCCCGACACGGAAATAGACATATTGCAATAGACATATTGCATTATAATCGTTTCGTGCACGCTTCTTATAAACATATAGAGTTAAAATTTGCTTCAAGTGTCAGGGAAAAACTCGTTGAGATATTTTTGTGTTCTTTAATCTTTGAAAGATTTATGTATTCTGGAAACAAGTTATTTTAAAGCAAACAAAATTGATGAAAATTGGCAGAAAATGGGAGCGAAAACATTTGTTTCAGAAGCATGAAAAGTGCATTTATCTGAGCGATCATTCGCGTTTATTACAGTATGTTCGTTTTATATTTGAAAGTATTCGGAGTATAGGGTATATTAAGGATTTAATGAGTAATCATATAAAATCGATCGACGAGACTTCGATACGCGATACAAAGATAAGTGATCCGACACATGATCCGAGAGAAAGATTAGCGAGATAGAATGAAAGAGAGAGAGAGAGAGAGAGAGAGAGAGGAGGAGGCGCGGCGCGTAGTAGGTACGGGGCGGGG
>NW_012130147.1:742756-746479 GCF_000143395.1 Atta cephalotes
GGAAGGCGCGGCGCGTCAGTTAGCGGGGGCGGAGCGGAATATTGATTGTCGCAGAGTCGGGACGCTACCCCTCACCGCCGCACCGCACGCGGCCCGTCGTCCGTCCCGCGTCCGGCAGTCAGCTGACTCGTGTTACCCGACTCACAGCTGATCCGACGCACGCTGCCATACCGTGGTGGCGCAACCACCGCATTGCCGCCCTTCGACCACCCGCCGCTCTTCTCTCTCTCTTTCTCTCTTTCTCTCCCTCCCTCCCTCCCTCTTACTATCTGTCTCTGTACTCTTCACGATGAACATCTCTTCCCTTTTCATTTCTGTCTCCCGTGCAGATCATCTGACTGTGACCCTTTGAAGCGCAATGTATATTAGGATCTTTGAAAGGAAAAAGATGGAAAGTAGAAAGAAAACAAAGTACGGAAAATGCGCTGAGAATGAATAAGTTTACTGTCATGAATAAATCAAATTGGTCTGGACGTGATCCCAAAATTCGTGAGTGTGTTTCAACTGGTCGAAACTGGAGGAACTAATTCCATTTGACATTTTGTCAGATATCTTGTTATCCTTGTTGCGAAAAAGGATAAATGGCGAAGGATGTCGCACTTTTGTGACTACGCGCGACGTACTCCGATCATTGCGGACACGAATCGTGTCTAAGTTAATTTAATTTTGCGACTGAAATTGATATTCGTTTGACTCTTTTTTTTTTTCATGTATGTGTATACGTTAGCTAGATATTTTTGTCTTCTGCATCAATCGATTGATCGCTACTCGCTATTAATAACTTGTTCATTGAAGAAAAATGGACTTCCACTCAAGCTTGTAATTACAGGAGCTATAATTTTTATCTTAAGATACAGATTAAAATAAATTCTAGATTATTTTTATTATATTTTTATGTTACATATTTTTCGATTTTCGAAGGACAGATTCGCGATTATAAATAAACATATTACAATAAATTAAATATATTACGAGTACACGACGTGGTAGATTACATGATAAAGATGCGAAAAAATGGACATTTTATTTTTTTATTTTTCTCCGGTATCTTTGGGAACATTCGATATTTTGATTATGAATTCTAGTAAATTTAAATCTGTAAAAAATAAGTAACACATACAATTTAATTTCTATGATGATAAAAATTCGTTAAAGCTTTTACGAGTATTTCAGAATTTTTTTCGCTTTTAAAAGAATCCGGAATAATAAAAAAAATTTGCAGTTTCTCTTAATGCTGATTGAAAAGTCAAAATTCCATGTTGCCGGCGGAAGATTAATTATAAAATATATAAATATGAGAGAAATATTATATTAATAATATTTTAGTCTCTCTATATTTCTAAAATTAATTGCGGTATTCAAAAGACATCTTATTTTTACGTTTTGTATATTAAAGATTCCACATGGCTTTAATATATGTAAATATGAATAATTTCTCTTTGCAAATTTATGCAATTTGTTTGCGAAGCAAGTCAGTTCCGCGGTCATGCTAATCCCTTCTAACTCTAGGAAGGTTAGATTCAGCGGAGATCAACGCGCTCATATATCTTGCGATTGCGTTATTATTATTGCGCACGCTATGTCGTGGTGCATGAACACCGTCGAACGAATGGCTCACCGGATAGAAATGTGCATGCGCATCATATACTTCGGACCTGCGCACGTAGTCGAATAATTGAGCGAGGATGCTGCAAAAAGGATACCCTCAAAAGTGAGCTCTATAATATACGAACGAGCTTTTTCTATATTAAACTACAGAAAATTGCGGAGGAAAGGAAGGCAAAGAAATACTGGTCTTTCTGACTCTTTTTTACTTATGGTATAGTAAAACAATATTAGTCAATCAGCGAATGCTTGACAAAGAAAACAGTACCATTTCTGCATAAGAGTGTCCTTGTGTAGGAATTGAGACACCCTCGTTCTTCAATAACTCGTTTATATATATTATATATATATATATATATATATTATATATATATATATATATATATAATAGATATTTATGTATATTATAGAGTTAAAACACTGATGGGAAACAAAACAGCATCGATAAATGTCGATAGCTGCATTAAATTTTAATCTAGGAATATAATTAATTAAATAAGTTCAAATTAGATGAAGCTGGTACATAAGAAATAATAATAAAATAGCATGCTTCTAATTCTAGGCGCATTTAATATGTCTAAAAATTACTTGCCGTGTCTATAAATTAATTGAATAATTTATCAAAGCAATATCTCATTGTGTTGCGTTTAAATTAATCATTTCTAAGAACTATAATACAAATTCTCTTCTGTGTAAAATTTATAACTCGTAGTATTTTCTCCGTTATAAATATATATCAAAAATGGCTTCGTATTTTTGCTTCTCTCTAGTAAAATTAGAATTATTAATCATCTTCCGTTATTTAATCTTTCGGGAATCTGAAAAATATCAGCTTTCAGTAATGTGGATAACAAATGGATTTGCTGATACTCGAGCATTGGTTCTATAATTCATGTTGTACTTCGGGGAGTTTCAGCCTGTCGGCTCTCCATCGCGTCGTCGACGTCTCCGCGATCTCGGCAGTCGCGTCCGTGCGCTTGGCGGCAACGCGTCGCGTTACATCTCGTGAGGTCAGGTCGCAACATCGTGAGCTACGTTTGTTTTCGGAAGGAAAAGGAGAAGAAGGAAAGAAGAGAAAAGTCATCTGATCCTGATTCGCGGCCGCGAAATGCGCGGAAAGCATGGACTACGCTTCGCCTGAACGATGACCAGTTCGATACGTACGGTCGATGCGTTTAGAAAGTTCACGACGACATGCGTCATACCCCTTTCGGATCTTTTGTCCTTTTTTTTTTCGCCTCTCTCGTTCTTTTTTCAACGTAAAAGAGAAAACATCTTTTTTTACTCGCTATGATATCCGTTAAATGGTCGGTGATAGCGACTTGCAAGACACGATGCGGCGTAATTAAGTGTCACAAATATTGCGAGAGGAGGATGTGATGATTTCTTGAGGAAACGTCCGTAATGTATATTTTTTTAAAGACTAATTAATGAAAATTTGAAAAATTATTGGCGAAAATAAAAATGAAATATATATATATATATATATTTTTTTTAATCTGTAAAAATATATGGAAGGTTTAATTACATTTTTAAATCTATTAAAATTAGAGGGAAATTTTCGCGAGCATTTTTATGTCAAAATAATTCCATTTTACGCGATGAATATCCTGGAAAAGAGTGAAAATTATTACCTTTGAGAAAGTTGGAAATTAAAGTAGATCATTATTAATAAAAAAGTAATAAAAAAAGATGGAACAAAGAAAGAAAACGAGAATTAGAACAATACAAACCGGAAATTAAGTAGATCCGTGTACTTTCTGTCTGGAAATTCTCATGAATTTTTTAGCTTAGTTTTTAGAAAACATCAGAAGCTTTTTGGAAGCTCGTGCGTTCTCATAGGATGAAGAAATAAGATGGTCCTTTATTTACTCATCTAATCCTTCGGGATTCTCACCGACCGTGACGAATTCTTTCTGTCGGAATCGAGATTGTAGTACCTGAATTTAGATTTATGCAGGTGCATCTTTTGAGATTTTTTTCTTTTACCTCACGGAATAAAGAAGCATTAGTATTTTTGAAATAAATCATCAAATTTGGCATTATTTTATTTACTTGTAAAAAATGTTTTATATATATATATATATATATATATATAAATATATAAACAATATAGTT
>NW_012130147.1:747123-771267 GCF_000143395.1 Atta cephalotes
TAGTTTATATATATATATATATATATATATATAAAATATATAAACAATATGTAAATTTTGCATAAATATTATGAAACATATAAAATGAAATGTAAATTCGAGTCGGAAGGGAAAATCGCAACCTATCTTTACTTGCATTTATCGCTACACTCCTGAGTTATACGATTTAAATTTTGGACCGACCGAGGTGACCTCGTCCAGGTCACGATCAAGGACGCACATGTCACGGCTCCGTCGAGTTGGTCGAAATCGTTGGCAGCTATTTGGCTCGATTTCGTTCACTTTGCGACGCATCGATGCTCGAATTTCCACTCGGACAGCTAACCGGGTTGATAAGTTTCCAGTGCGCATTGTTATTTCTTGTTACTGTCACGAAATTGCAGCATTGTCATAATTATAAATCATTAAAAAAAGATAATCTTACGCTGAGACATACCTCTATTTTTTTAATCTACGTGAATTATTCGTCTATTATAAAATCATTTTACGTTATACACACGCGCTTTCATGTTACTCTAATTTTTATCTTTTAAGATATTTTTCAAGCGACTTCTCTTTGAAAAGTATCTCGCGTAAGAAAAACGGCAATGTATCGCATGTATCGTTTTAATCTCAAAGAAAAAAAAACGCAAGTCTCTCTCGACTTTTGCTGTTGTGTGCTATGAGAGTTTCGTCTAACACAAAGTTCACGTTTTACTACCTTTATATCGATAACTCGCGGCAGGAAATAATGCGTTTGCAAAAATAATATGTGGACTTTTTTGTCAATAAAACAAGCGCTCGAAAAAAACGAAGGCAAATTATAAAACGAACATCTGCCAGAATGAAATACGCGATCGTGTGTTTGCACTACATTCTTTAATTTACATTCGTAATAATGATTTGCATTATACTATAAATAAAATTTATTACATTTAAATTTATATTATATTTAACTTTTGTATCACGTTATATTATATATCGCAGTAAATTAGAATTTTCTACATCCAACGCTCATTAGCGTCAACAAAATCGCGATACCGAACTTTATAGCACGATAGCTTCGAGTTTTGCACGTTTGTGGAATATTGCGAAGCGTAAATCACATGCGCGAAAAGTTAGTTAAGGCACGAACTCGCTCGATCCTTGCTCGTCACGAGACGGTCATCGATTCTATTTCGGCCGACCGGAATCGCTAATCCCCGGGTCCTGGCTATATTTTTCCTCGTGGCATTACGGACGCACGTGTACGCGATAACCCAGTTCCTGAAAGACACCGAAGCGACAAAACTCGCGACGGTAGCTCGAGAAATGAGAAACTTGGCGTTTTGCCCAAATTTTTCAGAATTGGCGGATCGCCGCGAGGGTACGACAAGAGAATACGTAGGTGAGAGAGAACGTGAGGAGAAGTAGTAGACGGAGAAATGCAATTTATTGATACTTCAAAATGTAGATTCCCCGGGAATGTACGCGGGAAATAATAATTTCATATTGACTCCTATTTGCTGCATTGCAATGATTAAAATGGGAACTTTGGGATTATCAGTATATTAATCCGCACAGTATAGCTATGGCATCTGCTTGAATTATTACTCAACTTCTCCGACGTAATGATTTACCAAAAGAGAACGCTCGAATTTTGCTTCAGATCGACGGTGAATAATCTTTCGCGACTATCGGTAAACGAGATCGATTGTCTTCCAAGGAGCATCTTCCGCAACTTCAATCGTCTTCCCGCGAGCTATTTTCTTCTCGGGCCGATTAAATCGAGCATCACTGTCATCAGACTACTAACAAATCGTCAGACGATGAACATGGCGAACTAGAACTCGAGATTAGTTCAGCTAAGCTGCTTTTAATTTCAAGGAATTACTCGAGAGAAAATCATCGAAAAGAATTACGCATATAGATCCTTGAGAGAATTAAAAATTATTAGGACAGTCCAAATCTAGAAGAACCGAACGCATTTGAGAGGCGTGAGAATTAAATGAGAAATAATTATTCAACAGTCTTTTAGAGTTTCATGATTTTTTTTATAAAAAATATCACAGCTATAGGAAAATGACACTACAAATCAAGATCTCCGACGATTGTTAAGTGATTGCTGACTGTTGATCGTTTTTTCAGCACGGAATGTGAAAACGTATTATTAGGAAAATTACCAGGATTTATAAGAACTGAATAACACGTTTAAAGTACATAAGTATTAAGAACGATTGAAAAAGAATAAGAAAAAAAAAGAAGAAAAACACGCAATAGAGAAGAAACTTTATTAGAAAAAATTGAATTGAATTTAGAAGAAATTATTAAAGTTTATTAGACATAATAAATCCGACCAATTCTCAAGCCTGATGTTAACGGAGCAGGTGTATCGAAGGCCAAAATAAGGAGATTCTCCGGAGTATCTCTTGATGCGAACACATTCCGTCCTTGATACTTGAAAAAAATTATTTAACGCGCTCGGAGATTCTCGCATTCGTTTTCACGGTCTTTGTCGACCGCGTAGATCGCCGTCGAATCTTCGCCGAAGAGAGATCTCGGAGGAAGCCGTTCTGGCACATGCTGTTAATCGTTCGATGAGAAACGAACAAGATTTGGTGCCTACCCAGCGTGCGTGAGCGGATCCTCGGGCACGAGGGCGGTGCGCCGAGGAGGTCGTCCTCGACGACGACGATCGCGACGACAAAGACGACAAAGACGACAAAGACGACAGCATCGATGCTACGCTCGCCGGCGCGCGGCGCCATCACCGTCCTACGGGAGCCCTCCGCTTCTGCATCGGTTTCCGCCGCGGCTGCGGCGGCCGCGGTGGCGTCCTCGGCCACCACCGTCTCGGCACCGCCGACGCCGGTGCACCACGGCGGCGCCGGTACCGGCGCCGGCAGCTCGAGCAGCGCCTCCTCCTCGCGTCTCTCCTTGCTCGACACCTGCCACAGGAAGATCAGGCTCTTCGGCGAGCTAGTTGCGTGAGTTTCCTATCCCTCTTCCACCCTAGACTCCGCCCTTCCCTTTTTCCTACCGCAACCCGCAAACGATATCGATATCGTATAGATATGTGCATATGTGCGTGCCGTAACGTGGAATTAGCCCGGTGTAATTAAAGCGCATCTTCTCTATGCGAGATACAAGGGATATATTCGGAAGAATCGAGTGTCCGTAATAATTTGTCGTACTATGCCTGATAAAGCATCGATAGCGTCATAGACGAGTATTGTTGTATTGAGATGACTGTGTTGAGATGACTTGTACGCGATTAGAGACATACGTCATGGACGATGATGAATTTGTATATCTAGGCTGACTTACATCAGCGACTTTTCTTTCTATGCGGAGATGCAGCTTCTTTCCAGGAGCATGTGTGCTTTCTAGAGAGAGATTTGTGCGCGCTTTGGATCGTGTAGACGTGGCTGAACATCGCTGCTATCGTTATTGCATGTAATTGCATTTTTCACTGGCAGCAAGCTGAATGTGCGACGCGGCTGCTGCGTATTGAGCAAGCTCGAGCCGAAAATCTGAAGTTGTTATGTTTAGTCCTCACGTGCAAACAAGGACTCTTTGTGTTAGTTGCGTGCGATACACGTTAATTAAAACTATCGTTTACTTTCTTGATATTTATTATTATATTGGTGCAAAACATTCGTCCTTTTATTTTTGAAGTAAAATAACACTTCTATCTGAGTTTTTCGAAAAAGCAATTGAAAATTTATTTTCTAGTAGAAGCAATGATGACTATTTTAGTTAATAAAAATGCTACGTAATTTTGTATAATTTTGTTTTTAACTTTATTTGAAAAATACATCAAATCTTTTGCACCAGCGTAGTAATAAGATTTTACTATATATTTATTATCTCGTAATTTTTCATATGTTATATGTATATATATTAATAATTATTTTTTATAAAATTTATTGAGTATATGATTTTTTTATGTTAAATATACAGGATGTCTCTTGAATACAGTTCAGATAATAAATTATTTGAAGTAATCTTTCCTTTTGCGAAAGTTTAATTAATCAATGTCTTAACTTTTAATCTTCTGACTTCATTATTAAAAAAATGTATGTGATATTCAGAAGATTCAATAACAGTATACTTAATTTTAATTAATTTTATCTGAAAATTTTTGCTCTTTTAAAAAAAAATTTTGTAAAAAGATTTGATTAAATTCTTATATTACAGTGGAACATTCTATATATTTATTAATATGTAAAATATAGCGCTTTATATTATAATATTATCGTTATTTACTAGCAAAAATGAAATGAAATTTCTATTTTGCATACGATAATAATGCATTGCAACAATCGATTTTTATAATTATTTTCGATTTTTCATCTGAGCCACATTATTTTGCGATTTTTTATTAAAAGATTTCTAATTAAGCGAATGTTAGAAACGTTCTCTATTTTCTTATTTATTATATTACAAATGAGTTCGATTCGTTCTTGAGGGCGTAATGTGAGAGACACAACGTTCGGCTTCGCTGATAAATTGAAGACAAATTGAATAGACTCGGGAAGCGTTGAGAGTAATCGTGCAAATCCGATAATTCGCCGATTTGATTAATGAATTCGCGTCAGTCGATTAAAGACAAAACGCTCTGTCCAATCTGTTCCGGTCAATCTGGGGACCACAAATTAGCGTGTCTGTGAAACGACAATGATGCGTTGTAAAAATGTTCTGTTGATTTTTCCGGAGATTTTTTAAACAACACGACGTATTCGATATCATCTATAATATTATTCTTTATATATTATATTTTAGGATTGGCACATTTTCGTTATTTTAATCTTAAGTCATTTTCTCTGTATAATTCAGTTATTTTAATCTTAAGTCATTTTCTCTGTATAATCAATTCCATAATAAAAAAAACCAATTCTCTCTCTTGTCCCTTTTGCAAATATTCTATTATCATTGTATAACCTGTTTCAAAATCAAATTTAGTTAATTATGGACTCTTCGATTTTTATAATAATAAAATTCCATAAATAAAAATCGATTTCCTCCAATTTGGTTTCGAACAGCGTTACCCATTAATCTCATTTACACACAGGCTGTGTTGTGTTACATGTACATTTACGCCTCTTACACGCGACACCCATGGTTCTGCTTGATTGGCTTAAGCGTACTGAAAGAACTTTCCGAGGTTTGTCTCGGCTGATCGTACGACTGCTTTCTCGTTTTACAGAAAGGCCAGACGAAAGGAGAAGGATGCGGGAACCACGGAGGATCCGAAATTGTACCTGGAGGAGGCTGCTCTCGAAAGGCAGCTACCGGAGCTGGACCTGAGGATGCTCGTGGACCTACCGCCCGGCCTGGATTACAACGAATGGCTGGCATCGCATACCCTCGCATTGTTCGACCATATTAATCTCGTCTATGGCACAATATCTGAGTTTTGCACTATGACGGGTTGTCCCGACATGACCGGTCCTGGCTTAAGGTACGTATCTCCTTGCCCGAGGAGTTTCAAGCTCCATAGAAGTTATTACGGATCAATAACAATCGATCGATTTGTGACAAATGATTTATCATTTCAGAACGTATCTATGGTTCGACGAAAAGGGAAAGAAAACGAGGGTTGCGGCGCCACAATACATAGACTATGTTATGACATTTACGCAACGCACCGTTAGCGACGAAACTATATTCCCTACAAAATATGGTAAGGTGTTCTCTTTAATGTTACATATTTAATTCGTAATGTCTGGAATATATTTCAATATAATTAATTAATAAACGTTACACTTTCATTTTAATAATTATTGATTTCATTTGTAATTACGTTACATGATCGTAGTCCAAGAGCAATGTTTGCGACGATGTTAATTTCCACTGTTTTTCAGCAAACGAGTTCCCGAGCTCGTTCGAGTCGATAGTGCGTAAGATCCTGCGGCTACTGTACCACGTAGTGGCACACATCTACCACTGCCACTTCAGGGAGGTGGCGCTTTTGGGGTTGCACGCTCACCTCAATTGTGTATTCGCCCACCTCACGCTCCTTAATCAACGCTTCAACCTTATAGACCCCAAGGAGACGGAGATCCTGGGGGACTTAGAAGCCGCCCTCTTGGGTAAGTTTTATACGCTATCACCGCAACCATCGTTGCGACCATTGTTACCACCGATGCGGTATTGATCGATGCCGATTATGCAATGCCGGCAAGAGATCCGAGACTGGATTGCACGTTTTGAATAGTGGACTTTTTTTTCTTGACGATCAATAAGTCTCAGGGAACGTTACTATAACTCTTTTCGTTATTATAATTTTTCATTGAAACAAGCACGATTGAATTAAATCGAGGCTCAGATTAAACTAGAGAGTATTTATTTATAAAAGGAATAGAAGCTATGTATGGAAGTGCTTTTGATATTTCTGCATTATTCGTTATCGACAACGGTAGAGTTCGACGTCAATACACGAACTTGCAGAGAGAAGACTCCCTTGTTAGTTACAGATCAATTGCGCGATTAAGGAACGAACTCAATTATACGGCGCATTATATAAGTGTATGTTTAGTCGACTACGTTATATGATCCGAAGAGATATATGCTCGATTCTATGCTATTGATCCCTCCTTTGGTTGTTTGCTTGCAGGTGACTCGACATCCGCGCCTTCGCAGACCTTAGCCATCCAGGAGACTCCGACCACTACGAACACTAGCAGTACCACCTAGATCGCTGCGATGCGTTATAGTGAACGAGCAGAGGTTGCAGTTCCTGAGACTAGGTGACGATAGATGACGATACGTTCGTTCATTCGATTTCTTTTTTGTCTCCTTTTTTTCTTTTTGTAGATTACATGCGAAAAATAACGTATATTGCGATATGATCGGCTGGTAAGAATGAAAAGAAGTACGAAAGAGTGAGAGAAAGAGAATGAAAGAGTGCGAGAGAGATTGAGAGAAAGCAGTGATTCTGTAAAAACAAGAAAAAAGATACCAGTAGTACCTGTACATAGCAAAGTGTGAACAACTACATAATGTAATTAGGTTCCTCTGTTTGTTGTTTGTGAGATTGTACATAATTTATTAAATGGTAAGATACATGAGGAAGGAAAAGAGAGAGAAAGAACGAAAGAAAGAAGATGAAAGAGAGCGAGAGCGAACGAGAGAATGCGCAAGTGACAAAGAACGAACATTGATTATTATTGACAAAGCTAGTTGCTATAAGAGATAATTTGTTCTGTAAAAAATGATACAATAATATTGTAAAGTTAAAATAATACCAAATATATACCTGGTGTTAAGGCATGTGTTGTTGGTCATGAATTGAAAGTGCGTCACACAGAAATGCAAAATTCCTCGGAATTGGGATCTCAGATTCACGAAAATCCTTCGAGTCTTTAGTTAAATTACTAAAACTCAAATCTTTAAGAGTCTCCAATTTTCGCTTATGAGAGCTCAAGTGCAAGCAGTGGTTGGCGCATGAACGTGCTTCACCTCCACGATCCTGATTGCAGCGCAAACATTTGCGATCTCCCTCAGGAATAAACCCATCGCCTCGGCTATCGGTTCGCAGAGATCCCTCAATGACGTCGCAATATTGTAGAACAGGATCAATACCGGTTGCACAAGAGCGTTGAACAGAATAGACAGCAGTGGTTTTACAAAGTAATCCGCTATTAATTGAAGTATCCCCACTGTCAACGGCCGGATCACGCTGTAAAGCACGAAGCGTAGAAGCTGCAGAAAAAAGGCTGTGACGAAGGCGATACCGATGTGAATTGTGCCAAAGATCTCCGCCCAAAATCGAGTTGCCGCCTGATCGGTCTTTTCGGCACATTTGTCCGTAATTAGTACAGGATGGCAATCGGTTGTTCGATAATATCTGCGAAAAGTATTACATCCGAGTGATTATATCGTTTCTTTGATCTTTTAGCTATAATGAATTCAAAAATTTAAATTAATCTAAATATTAAAACGAATTTGCGAGAGAGAATTTGCAAATTGAAGCAAATTGGAGAACATCCTTTATGTTCAAGAAATATTTTCGTCGAATGGTTAATACCTACGCGGAATTTCCATGATCAAAATAATAGATCTCGATCTTTTCCGCTATTTCTTCTCTCTTGAATTTCGTTTTCATTGGATATTTAGGTTTCGGTTTGACAATGTCCTTGGCATTCTTACTCGGTATCCCTTCCGATAGTTCTTTGTGGGAGATAAAAGATTGAAATTCATGAGGTGACTGCAACACGTCGATGCGCTGTTTTGATGCGTCGTTTACACATATCTTGGCATAATGAGGACATTGTATTTGTTTTAGCTTTATCTCATATATCTTGTCTTTTTTGCCGTTTCTCGGCCGTTTCCAGCCTAAACGGCTCCAGAACGGACGCGATTGCGGTTTATCTGAAAAATGCAACTATCATTACTATTTTCGGTACATCTTGATGGCGTTTCTATGTACCTTCCTTGAGTTTCACAGGCAGAACATAGCCATTTCTGTAATGATAAATCTGCTTTAAGAAATAGATCGACTAACAAGATAAGATACATAGGTGCAATGGGCGGATATTACATTTTATGGCTATGACAGAGGCACGGGAAACTCGATTGAATTTGCATTGCAGGTGGTTGGCTTCTCGATTTTTTCCGAAGTGATTGTCGATCCAGTCTTCCTGGAACTGTGGATGGGATATCAGCTGATGCTACGCAGTAAGTTGCAATTAGCGATATATCGGAACGCTTGCAATCCGTTTCTGCAAAATATATATAGAATAATTTAACAAAAATAAAAATAATTAAAATAGACTTTGCGCAAGATGAATTGAAACAATGTATTAATTTAGACCTTATCCAAGGTATTAATAGACTCCTTTCTATGCATTGATATTTTTGATAAAAAAATTGACTATTTGACTAAAAAATCTGCTGTCAAAAAAATATTTGGTGTGATTTTGGAACACTTTGTATAATACATATAGTTTGCTTTCGTGGAACGTTTGAAGAATATGTGGCAATATGCCTTTGGGTTTTTCAACAGTGTCGATTCTCTTATCGACCATTTCGGTGCAGATCACATTTATATCGGAATTTATGGCCGAGGTAGCGTCATCCGAACGCAAGGATGTTAAATTGGAAGGTTCCGTCGTGTCAGCGCAGGAACAGTCTTCTTCGGTAACCATGTTAAACGCATTCCCTTATGATCAAACAGATAAAAAATTAAAATAACATCAATGTCAAATATAACGCAAACCAAACTGCAACATAAACTTGGAACAAAAACGATAACAAAAGCGACCTGCAGTCATATATACCATGGTGTAAGAAAACATCGTATTTTATTATATCATGAATTATGATACATTCCGTATTCAAATTTTTATTCTCGATTATGTTTTCGGTATGTAATTTGTACGGAAATTTGTATGTAAATGTTACAGATATTAGTCATGATAATTAATATTAAAAATTAAGATACAAAGATCAAATCCAATAAAATTTTTTAAAGAAAAATTTACTGTAGATTATTGAAACCATTCACAATGAAAAAAAACGATGTTTATACGTTTAATTTTTTTCCTATAAAAATACATACAAAAAAATAAATAATTATACCAAACAATTTTTTTATCGATTGAATCGATTGAAAATCGATTGTAGAACGTTATTCTGAGAATTACTTGCAATCAAAAAAATTTTTTTTATTTATCATAGTTGCGGGAAAGATGAAAAAAGAAAAAAAGAAAATATATAAAGCACAATTTAATTTTGCTTTCAAGAAAAAAGCAGAACACATGTATACAACTTTGCTTCAAATTGAGTTTTTCTCGAGTGAAGTATTAGACATATTAAACTTTTATTTACATCGAACAGAGTTGGAAGCAAAATAGGACGATTATCACTTAAAAAGATAATAGGACGCATCATTATCATGTATATATTATGTTATAATTCATCAAAAATTTAACAGCAAACATTCAAACATTCAATGTATGTATGTTACATATATTTTTCATATTACCTCGCAAATCACAGTAACGATAAAGATGTCGCATCATGAATTATAATCTTTATATCTATGAATTCATTCATCTGTTCTTTTCTTTTCTTATAAGATATATTTTGTATAATCTTAAAATTATTTTTATAGAGCTTAAGAAAATGTAGCGATGTAAGAAACGTGCATGTGTTAATAACATTCATTATGACTGCATGTATATTTTTCGGCTGTAAAAACGTATTATTTGTATGTCGTATCATTTCGGTTACTTAACGACGCATTGGTACTCATGATTTGCGAAGATGGAAATCGATAATAATATATGGAAATCGGTAATAATTTACACAAAAATCTGAACATTATGTCAATTATCGCGTTTCATTTAATATATATAAATAAATGCGAAAATTGTTATGTGTCCATATTATTCATCTTGTGTGAAATTCAATCAAATTATATTGATTTTGATCCTGATCTTCAAATATTACACAATACAGAAGATTAATACAGCTTACTTCGACGATTAGAGCTTCCGTGTAGGAAATAATCACAACACAGCAGTTAATAAAATATATCAATGCTATTGTTTGCTACTAATCTCAGTTAGACTAGATTGAGAAATAAAAGTAATTAATGTAACAATCGAATCGAGTCGTCCGACGCGAAGTAATCCTTTTAACATAATTGTCTGATATACAAATAATATTATAATATAATTAGTTATATGTCTTCTATGTATATTGGTATATTTATAATATTTATACACGTATCTTTTGCTAACACATTGACATGGAGTACTCGTCGTTTTGCAGTAATCATGCGATTGCTATGTCAAGTATATCCATATTAAAACTATCTGTGTTTTTCAACATTTTGTACACACGAATGTTTTTCATCGTTCTGTACAAGAAGTTATTAAAGATGAAAATTCGTATTAACTAATACAACCGTTAAAAATCGAATCTAGATATTAAACTTATATCAATGATCTCGAAGACTTGCTTGAATTATATAACGTCCTTATGCTAGAATCAATACTCAACTAAAATAAAGTAAAATACTTATTTATAGATTAAAGTGGATAACATTTACATACAAATAAATCATTACTGAATTTTTTTATAATTGAAAAAAAAATTTCGTCGATCAAACACATCATGTGCGATATTTCCTTTAGCATATTCTTACGCGTATTTAAGATAATTACATATACTAAATATATATTTATACTTATTAATTATAAATCAAAGCTATACTGTGCAACCTTTGATCGATTTATTTATATGTATATGCATTTATCGAAATCAAGAGTCATCACATTAAAATTATTTTCCTAAAAAATAAGAATACTTTACATTTAGAAAAACGTAAAACGTACTTTTCTAAACAATCTATTTTATGCTACACTTACGCAATTTTCATTTCCATGAGCGCATTTAAAAATAATACAATATATTTTTTCTTCATCAATCAACTTATCAAAATATTTGACGAGATATTCTATAAATTGACATTTTCTACATCCTCATCCTTATAAAATGCTACCATTAATTGGAATGTATAAGCAATAATTCTCATTTTTTTCTCTGCAATATAATTTGTACATATAATTTGGAAAAATTATCAGTTAAATAGTAAATTACAATAGACAAGAGAGCATTCTCTGTTATATTTAGTCAATTTAAATAATTTCTTTGATGCATAACGATGCTCTAGACTTACTCTTTGTTTAACATATGAAAAGCGACTTTGTGATCTAAACGTGTTTTTGACAAGATATGCTTCATATATATGTTATAACATAATTCTTAAAAATATTACAAATAATTTGATAATATTAATTTGTAATCGCAAATATCGCATTATTATAAATATTACATTTTAATCGCAACAATAACCAATACAAATAGTAGTATGATCTCAACAAAAATTTGCGATGTCGTGTACACATAAATGCATTTCAAGAAGCATAACATGGCACTTAATTCAGGTAGAGTTTCTTACAAATACGAACAATATAGACTAAACAGTATAAATAGCTATAGTTCTTTTTGGCTATAATAATTCTACCACACAGCATTTGATTTTCTTATGCGTTCTAATTTGCATAATTTATAGCGATGTCACATAGGCCCCATATCTTTATTATTTATTTTACTTTTACACTTTTATATGGAATTTTAAACATTATTTGCATATTTATTTCTTGTCTCTCAATGAATTTTATCATTATGTACATTCATCAATTTTTTCAATTACAAATTATAGAATTCATTGAGAATAAATGCATATAAATATTCTTTGAATATTTTCAATGAGAAATATATACTTCCAATTATTCTGTCGATAATAAAGTAACTATAACCACACATAGTGATTTGTAGATTAAATTACTTATATATAATTATAAATATATAATCACTGAGATAGAGAGAGAGAGAGAAAGAATAATATATACTTTCAAACTCTAAGTGCAAGTTTCTGTTGAATCATTATTAGTTACTATTTATAGATCGCAATATTGAAATCAGATGTGGAATGATCAATAAATGTCAATAAATGAGCACGATTCGATAAATATTTACAATACGCGTTTAATGTAAAGAATAGTTATCCTATAGTTTGGTAGAAAGAAATCTTAATATTAAAGATAAAAATAGGATCATGTATAATTGAAATGATTGAAGAAATTAATAACCCTATGCCCAATTTCTATGTTACAGATTACTTTCCTAATCTTAATTTTTTTTTATGTGTCTCTTTCCATTTATCAATAATCGTAATTTTACAGCTTAAAAAACAATACAGAAACTCATTCAGTATAACATGTATTATATTTGGGCAATGGAGGAATTTGAATGATGATGAAATTTGTGCATTTGTATCGATTAATCATTCATTGATATATTTAAGTAGAATATAGGTGGGATATGCACATTCGCGCAATATAACAGTCTTTTACGACAAATGAGTCGAAAAATTGTTATTTAGCGATTGTTATATAGAGCTACTTAGAGAATATGTGTTCGACGAAATCGTCGTGTATGCATAATTACTGCCATCACTGGAAAGTCACTTACATGTTTGTGGCAACTCTTTGGTAACCCAAGGAGTACGTCAGGCATAGTGATATGGTGTATGTATGTGTGTACAATTAGCGTCGCATGACTGCTTATAGAACTCTAAACGTATTGAAAATTATCTTTTTGCGTGAGCAAAGGTAACTTTTCGATACTTTGTTTGAGATCAAAACTGTGCAACCAGTCCGAGCTAGGTTTTGCCTTCACTCCGCAAAAGCTAAAGTTACAAAAGTCGGCGGCATTCTGTAGGGCACCGCGATGGAACGGATTCCCTTGCTTGAAATGTTTGTAACGACCGGCATTCACACGTTCATTCGTTGTCATTCCCAGGACCATAATCTGTATAAACACATTAAAAATATATTACAATAGTCACAGTAATATAATTCGAAAATCAAAAGTTTTCTCATTTTTGTTAATGATAAACTACAAAATATATAAAAATCATTATAATTGTTATAGTTACAACTAGATAGAAATCTATTTTGTAACATGATTGCACGACTATTGCCAAAGACCCTACCTACCTAAAATTCGAATTATGGCCAAAACGCAAAATTTACAAATTACGATAAAGAGAAAAGTAATTTAATGTCAAAAATTGTACAAAACCAGGGCAAGTCCCCAATCAGCTGACCAGCTCAGCAAAACAGATCTGATTAAATATCTGCATTTGAAATAAGCGCAGAAATCGAGCAAATGATAATAGTCGAGTGAATGCGTCAAGTCGTAATCATATATCGCGATCTAAGTGCAACAGTCAGATCAGTATCTTATCGCAAGGGAATCTGATTCCCTTGTCATGACCTCGAATCTACCAGCTTATTATAAGGAAAATTGTAAATGCTATTGTGAATGTTAAAACTTTATTACAAAATGTGCTCTCTCACTCGTCCAACTCCGGGAACTTTCGTTTGTACCCCGTATCAAGGATATAACATAATAAAATTATATCACCATACCTGATAACATTGACATGCTAACAAAGTTCCGACCCAAAAAAAATGAAGGGATGTGTTGGCTGCTACCCACATCACCCAAGCATCGCAGGTAGCTGCAGCTACTAGATAGTTGTCTGCACTATGACCATTCGTTAAATTTGACCAGCACTCGAATTGCCAATATTGTACACTGGCGAACAAAATAATGATGCATAATCCTAGCACAGACGTCAGAAATCCAAGAAAATACTTATGATTATGTGCACCTGAAAAATTGTAGGATATAATAGCGACTATTCTACTTTAACTATCTTATACTTAATTAATTTTCATATAAAACATGTATAACTTTTATTAATTTTTATAAGTAAGATAGAGAGTAGATAGAGAACAAAATGAATAAAAATAAAAATTTGAGTATCAAAATTTAAATATAGCAGAACTCTATTTATCTGCACTCCATTTATACGAAACAAGCATGTTCAGTTTCAAATATTCGAATTTATAATTGAACTTCTATTATTGAAACTATGGCGCCGTAATTCTGATAACAGGAGTTCGACGTGCTCGAATGCTAGCTTCTCTATTATCAGAACTAATAAGTTCTGGTAAGGAAGAGAGTTAGTGAATTTCTATTATTCGAACCATTCAATTATCGGACTTATAAATGTCTTCTCCTCTATTCAAATAAACGGAGTTCTACAGATATGGCAATTTGATTAGTCAAAAGAATTATTAAAAGAATTATACATAGATCCTATACGGAATATTTGTATTACCATAATTACAATATTTGTATTACCAATGCAATTATTAATCCATGGACAGTGATGATCGAATCGTGCTACACAACGATCACATGTAGCACAATGTTTAGATCTTATAGGTCTTCGAACTAAACAACTACTGCAGAACCATTGCGGCTCAAAACCACCTGATTCAGCCAATTCAATTATGGTCTATAAACAAAGATACACATACATTTGTCGTCCATACATACATACATGAAATATTTTACATGTAAAATAACAAGAGATACATTTAATTTATCCTCGTGAGTAGCCGTAATAATTCCGGGATCACCCCGCCAAGATTGCAAAAAGCATATCCAGAGAGGAACAGATCCACCGACGAATAATAACCATAAATACCATGCTGCATGGATACCTAGCCAGAAAATCCATGTAATGTATATCCACATCTGAAAAAAAAGAAAGAAAAAGAAAAATCATACAGTTTACAATTGACTGTATAAATCAGCAGTGAATCAATAAATGTATTGACGTAATTATTCATTAAAAATGCATAAAGTATATAAATAAGATAATATATTTATAATATATGGATAATAATATTGATAATTTGTAAATTATACTTTATATTTCACTTCTTATATATTTTATATGTTATTAAAATCGCATTTAACTATCTATTGATAAGCATGAGAATTTACAACTTCAAAATTTTCTTAATATTATATAATTAATATTTTAAATATTATATTATTTAAATATTTATTCTCATTACGTGCTACTAATATTTATTTTATCTATTGTATTACTGCAATATTTATGTAATATTAAGTTAACACTGATTTTGAGCTTATCACCTTATCGACAATATTATTTATCACGTTTAACAGCTTATCGGAAATCGCTCATAAACGTTTTCGGTTATCTAGAGAATACGTCTTGAAATTATACTCACCTTGGTTGCAAAATAAATCGACACTGGCAAAACGTGAAACAGCCGTTCGTCGAACACGAAATGGTTCATTAAATACACCGCTACATAAAGAGTGATAAAGGCACCTAGTTTTAATAAATAATCCCATCCACTTTGTAAAACCATACCAATCACATAAAATGCTATAAGCGGCGTAGTGACCATACAATACCAACGAATTTTCTGTAAAAAAAATATATGATAATGAAACAATCACATAGAAGAATTGGAAAAGTCTAGCTTAATCGTTGAAATTCTGTCTTGAAAAATTAACTTGAAAAAATACACAAATATTATAACATACTATGATATATCATCATTACCTTATCTCTACACCATGTTCTCGTACGACCTTGTTTTTCTTTAATCTCATCCCTGATTTTATGTTCTAACCATGTGGCGCTGATATGCGGACCTAGCAGCGTCATTGGCGTCTCATTTCGGAAATTGGGTAGATCTAACGAGGCTCCGTGTTGTACTAAGATAGATATCGCCGTGTTGTTTTTTGCTATAATGGCCCAATGCAAGGCGGTATTACCATACAAATTATCGGTAAGTGAGTGCGATGCACCTAGAGTCAACAACAGTCGTGTTGGATCTAGACTGTAAAAAGAAAGACTTTAAAGTAACCAACATAACATTATTCTATTTGAAAAAACGAGTAACTTGTAGAATAATAATTCGGTACTCTGTGTACCTATTAACTTTATAGGCACTCCACATAAGGGGCGTCATGGCACTTCTATCTGGCATATTTGGATTCACGCCTTTCGCTACCAAATAAGCTACTATAGCCGTATAGCCAAATTGTGCCGCCAGATGTATACAGGAGAAGCCTTCACAATCTCTTAAGGTTGGATCAGCACCTGCCCTCATTAGAATCACAACCGCAGAGAGATGACCCTGTCTAGAAAGACAATTGAAAAATAAATCTCTTTTAAAATTTTTTTTTAAAGCTATCTTATAAATTCACATTAAAAATGGGGGCTGTATGCAAAATTGTAGAAAGCTTAAAATTATTAGCATTGCTGATTTAAAATGATTTATTTCCAAAAAATTTCAATTATTCTCATTAAAACTGTATATCATTCACAGTTTAAATAATATTAATATTTGTTAAAATACTGACCTCGTGGCCCAATGCAATGGTGTGGAGGCCAAATCACCACCAATAGCATCGACTACGGCTCCCTTTGCAATGAGATATTTGACAATATCTTTACGATTATTTATAGCAGCCCAATGCAATAACGTCACATTTTCTGAATCTGGCTGATTCACGTCAGCACCAGCTTCTACCAATTGTGTCACTCGCTCCAATGCCCCATACTGCAAATATATCTCATTCAATCATCTTAAATACATATAATTTGGTAATATGGATTGCGCATTTATAAAATTATATGCGCATTTATTAAACTTACAAGATATAATATAATTTTTTAAAAATATAAATTGAAAAAATAAATACGTTCTTCAATTCGATCACTAACATTACCTGTGTGGCTCTGACAATATCAAAAGAGCTACAATCTTGGGTAGCAGGTCGCACTGGTTCCTGATGAAGGCTGCTGGGGTCATCGGGTTCACCAGTGCCATCGCCCTGGCAGGCAGTCTGCATCTGCAGTGCGTACATGCTATACCAACAAAAGAACATATTATATACTAAGTCTAAAGATTACATTTATAGCGTAGAAAATATTAATGCAAGAGATATATTAAGTTGAATAAAAGTTGTTACACAATTTTGAAGTAATTTATATTTATACAAATAACCACTGTTAGCATTAATGCATATTTTCTTATCTAGAAACCAGTTTTCTAATTTGTCTTTTAAAAAATTTCAGATCTCAAATAAAAACAAAATTTAATAAAAAAAATACCTGAATAGAAAACAAAATAACAATAAATAAATAAAATAAAAAAGTTATAGTACCAATTTAATAATGTAAATATTGAAATTTTGTTCTAGATTGTAATTTTAATGATATGAATTTCTAATATGATAACAACTACTTAATCACAATTAATATTGAACATTAATGCAATTCATACAATTTATTATTCATCTTACTAGACAAAAAACTAAATATATAATTTTCTATCTGGAGCTATATCAAAAAATTGATATCCTTGAATCTTAAATAAATTGTTTTTCCTTGACACATAATATACTATTTTATATTCATGTCATAGACTAATGTTGTATGTGCTACAGTATATATAAATCACACTAAATCATATATATGTAAAGGCTACTATAGGTCATACTCTTTCCAACTATACATTGTCTATATACAGAATACCTAAGAGAACACATTGAATCTGTTTATTTTGTTTTGCTTTTAAATTATGAATGAAGTGAATACATGCATATAAAATATATGTACATATTTATACTTTGAAAAAAAGAAAAAAACTTTTATAAGTGTTTCTTTTAGCTGTTACATAAGTTTTTACACTTAAGACAAACTAGCATTAAGAGGAAAAAAAGAAAAAAATATATACGTTAGTTTAATATATTGCATCTAAAGAAAATGCTAGCTCAGTTTGTAATGAGAATTAATGAAATAAAAATATCTGTAATTTAGAATCAAGATTAGATAGTATATAGGTTATAAACTTTTTGTATCATAAATTCATTTCTGATGTTATGTCCACATGTTATAAAATCCTGCATATAAAACAGATATTCATTAAATATCAATTATAGCAGTTTCTAAAAAAATTGTTTTTTGGATTTAATTAATTTTTTAATGGCTTCACAGAAACATACAGAATGTAATTAATTTATTTTCTTGAATTGTAATCTAAAGACAGATTCTACATAACAACTTTGTTAATCTTGCAACACTTGCAATTTTGCTCCACATGATATCTTGATTATAAAATCCAAGTAATAGTAATAGTAATACATTTTTATTTATTATCTGCATCACGAACTTTTTGCTATTTCAGATTGTAAGATAATTTAAATAGATAACTATACAAGATAAACAAGAAGCGATAGCTATTTTTTCACTTAAACGAATCAGAATTCTAAACGCAAGATATACACCCCTTTCTTCTTCAACGTATTTTGGAGCTCGACACGGCGCGACTCACCCTCGGATCTCGTCCTCGACACGTTCTTGTTCCCCCAACAAATGGAGGGAGACGGAAAAATCGAAAAGCACTTGCCATACATTCGCAGATCGATCTTCGGAATGCGCACAAAAATAAATCGCTTCACATACACATAGGTACATACATATAAGGAGAAACAGCCCCGGCT
Organism: Atta cephalotes; assembly: GCF_000143395.1. NCBI lineage: Eukaryota > Metazoa > Arthropoda > Insecta > Hymenoptera > Formicidae > Atta > Atta cephalotes. The sequence continues at coordinate 766,072 of NW_012130147.1, forward strand.
CACCTCGATCACGGTGTTTATGCGTTGTTAATGCGTAATGCACATAGTAGCGGACGATCACGGCTGCGTTCTCGATCGAATCCCTGGTGACGCGAGGCAAATAGTTTTAAGAGACGAACGGTATCGTATTGCACCAAGAAGTGGGACACCGGCATATCACACAAGCGCACACATTCACGTACGATGGCTGAGCCGTCGGGGTTGACTTCGGTACGACACCCTCGGTCACGTGATTATTCCTTTTTCAGCTCGCCGTTGGACTTCGATGATTTCGGCGAATGTTGCGAGTACCAACAAGTATCGAACGATCACTATCACTTCCCGTTTCAGATCGTCACGGCGATCATCCGCTCCAGCATCGTCGCATTTTTTACGTACACGACGATCAGCGATGATGAGCCGGATGGACGATATCGACCGCAAATTGACGCAAATAACGCAGTACCGCTCGCGCCTTGTTCGGTCGGCAAGGTCGGTAATCATTCGGCAAGAACCGGCAGATGAACTCTAAAAAATGTCAGTGGAGACATCTATGAGCAGATAAGTGTAAAATAATGTCATAATGTAATAATAAATGTAATAATAAATAGACTGACCACCGACGAGATATTATTAAAGACCGTCAACCCTGGGCAAATTTTCGGCAGTATAAAAAGGATTCGGAGGTAATTGAAGAACGCTGACATTATCGACAATTGATATAAATTTGCTATTATTAACATAAATATTTGGCTTATGCATTATTAAATTCATGATTTTTTATTATATAAATGTTCCATAAATAAATGTACATACTTGTAAAGCTATAATTTCCTTATATTGCAGAAAAATTATAATTTTTTCTCTGCAATTATCATTTCTGTTGATAAATCAAACTTTGACGATAACACTGAAATCACAATTTTAAAGAAAAATCGAGTATTATTGAGTTCTAAATTCATAAGTGTTCATAAATTTATCTATTAAACTAATAAATCATAAAATTAATACAATATTATCAATTTTTAACTCTTAATCACTTCAATATTCTCAAGGACGCGAATTTCCGTAAGAATGTCGATCTTTAATAATATCTCATCGGTGGACTGACCGATCAATGATCAACGACGTCAGATCCGAACTATATTATCGTTGGCCATCGTTGCACGTGTCAACTAGTGCCAACGTGTGCACGCCTTGTTTGAAATTCGTGGCGGTGAGAAGTGAGGTTAAAATCTATTAATTTGGAACACCTTTCGAAGGGATTATCATGGAAATCGAGTCTATTAAGAAGAATCGTCTTAAAATGAAATTGAAAGATAATGCCATGAGCACGAATAAGGACCATAAAGACGAAACTCAGATACAAATACGTTTTATAACTAAGCAGCAGCAGTAAGAATTTATTCTTTCCTTTTAGTGTTAGACATTTGTTCACAGTTTATTATTTTTTATTTTAACAATTCTAGATTTGCGGTACCAGATTATCCCTTATCGGTCCATAGCTCGATAATCACCGATGAATTAAACACCCTGGTAAATGAACTTCTGAGAGGTGAGGATGAGATGAGAACGGACTTAATGAAAGTTGCTTTGATATGTTGTATTATCTGTTTCCTTATTTCCTTCTAATTAATTTGCAATTGTTAAATCTAATGTTATGCTTCCTTGTGTGTAAAAAAAAAATATATATATATATATAATTTTTAAATTAATTTCACTTTTATTAAAATTATATAGAATTATCTAATTATGAAAAAACTTCCTGATCATTTTGAAGATTAAATTGATTTTTCACAGAGTCGAATGATATCCAAGACCAAGTGGAGTTTGATTTCCTGATATGCTCACAATTTTTACGTACTTCTTTGATAGAACACATCACTGATAGAGAAATTTCTACAGAGGATGTGATAGATGTAGAATATGTGGAAAAATATCCTTCACCAGAACCAAAGGATTGCCTAATACATGACGATTGGGTATCAGCTGTTGCTGTTTGTGGAAAATGGTTGGTACCTAATAATTGAGACAATTACAAAAACAATTTCAAAACATATTTTGTATCTAATTGGAGTATTAATCTCAAATGATTTTATTTAGGATCTTAACTGGTTCTTATGACAATATGTTACACATTTGGACATTGAAAGGCAAGCATCATCTTGTGATTCCTGGACATGTATCTCCTGTCAGGGCAGTGGCTTGGATATCTCTCAATGATGATAATGCTTCCTTCGTTAGGTAGTTTGTCAAAAAATAACATCAATTTTATATATTTTGAATATTGTATTATATCTATAGTAAACTTCTTTGTTCATACATAGTAAAGTAGGTTCATCAAAATCAATATGAAAACATTCCGTGATATAAGTGAATTTTTAAACATATCAACATATGATAGTTAACAATGATTTTACACACATATATAGCGCATCAATGGACCAAACGTGTATGATATGGAATTGGGATATAACAAAGAATTTTGTGGAATGTATACATATTTGCAAAGGACACAGAAGAAGTATTGAAGCAGTCAGCATTAATTATGATAAAACGTTAATGGCAACTGGTGCTTGGGATAATATGCTATATATTTGGTCAACATGTAAGTATACTAGCATAAGAAATTGAAAATTATTTTTTTCAAATCTCATTATATATATTCTTGAAAAATTATAGTGTCCCATAACTTTCTTATGATTCTTTTATTTTAAAAATATGATCTTAATAAAAAAAAAGGAAAATTAGAATATATGAATATGGAATTTGATAGCAAAAGGTGAAATATTAATTAATAAGACAAATCTTTCTTGCTTTCTTAAGCTACACATGAGGATGACAATGATGGAGAATCCGCGTCGAAAAGAGCAAGATCGGAATACGCAAATAAAACGAAGGTGCAGATTGAATTAATTAAATTATTAAGTTCATCTTATTCTCGATCTAATTGCTTGATAGTCATTCTGATATTGTCAATCGTATTACTAAAATGTTTTCGATGCATTCTTATTAGTAAACGATTAATATTAAAAAATTTATGAAGAAAAGTATTATTGATTGTATTTGTTTTACACGTAGACGCCGAAATGCGCGATGAAAGGACACAAGCAAGCGATCAGCGGGATCGTGTGGTCTGACAAAACGGAAATCATTACAGGCTCATGGGATCACACTATAAAAACTTGGGATACCGAATTAAACGGAATTAAACAGGAAATATATGGTGACAAGTGTTTCTTTGACATTGATTATTCGCCATTGTCGCGTGTTGTGATAGCAGGATCAGCCGATCAACATGTGAGGCTGTATGATCCGAGATCTACAGGTATTTTTTATTGGTTTTTCAAATTTTTTAATCTTTGAAAATCAAAATTATGAATTTTATTGATAAAATTGAATATTAAATTTTAGATTAGAAAAATTTCTCATTGAATTTTCTTAATTTCCTATTAAAATTTAATGTGCATTATGCATTAGCATAAACAAGTATATCAAACTTATTTATTTACTTACGATTAATAATGTATTTCAGAAGGTATGATTGTCAAAGCTAGATTTACCTCTCACACGCAATGGGTGACGTCAGTACGTTGGTCAACCATAGACGAACATCTCTTTATTTCAGGAGGATATGATAATATCGTCAAACTTTGGGACACAAGAAGGTTGTTTGCAGATTAAATATATTAGCAAACTATTCTCAAATACTAGATTAAAAAAAATTTTTGTGAAATTTCATTCGGTTACAAACCTGTTACCTTAATATTAAATTATAGATTTATTACTCGATAAAAATCTTCAAATTAAAATTACAATCGGATATTTATTGCAATAAATTGAAAATCCAAAAGATGATAATGTTATTCAATATAAAGTTTATTAAAATTAACTTTTCCTTTTTAGCCCCAAGGCACCGCTGTTTGATCTCCTAGGACACGAAGACAAAGTCCTCAGCTGCGATTGGTCCAATCCTAAATTGATAATGTCTGGTGGTGCAGACAATACACTGAGGATATTCAAATCCAATCACGTAGAGCATTAATTACAAATATATGAATTACAAATAGAATTTGTTGTATTGTTCTGTTGCTAACAAAACGATCTTCTCCCATTTCATAAGATAAATTTGTCATATTGATAGTTAATAAAATTTAAATTAGAAAATTAACAAAAATAGATTATGCAAAAAGCGTCTCAATCATTTTTTGTGATGACTGTAATTTTTATCCTTCGAGGTTTTTGAGAATCTATTTCTTAGTTTACACTAAATGATGTGCTTTTTTATATTATTGGAAATGAAAATCTATTGACAAGTCCATCGAGAAATCGACTTCATATTCAATCATATAATATCGTATGTGAATATAAAGGCCTGATCGATGGTACGAATATAACAATCCATGTAATAATAAAAAAATAAAATTGAAAATACTAATAGATTAATACTAAAGGATCTCACGAAAACATGCTTCTTTTTTTCTCAGAGCCGCTCTCTCTCCTTTCCTCTTTTCCTGAATTTCTTTCTTCAAGAACTATGTACGCCAGATGGGTGAGGTAAGAGTCGTGTCGCTCGGCATAAATCCCCAAAAACAGATCGTTTATTGATCAAAAATAAGGGATGATAATCGTGACGAATCCGGGAACTCGCTCTTCCCGCGCATCGCGAATTATTTAATTATTTACCAAACCGTTTCTTCATTACTCGTAAGTAACTCTAAAAAGACCACCGATTCAAGTGCACGCCCCTATAGTAGAGACACACATAGGGTGTTACGCGGTAATAATACAGGAGCAGCGGAGAGCGTGCATACTCTCTGCGATAGCGCACGCACATTATTTTCCCTCTTTTTTTTCTTTCTGTACAACTGTGTGTTTTTTGTATGTGTGTATGTCTGTATGTATTCCTTAAGCGTGTGCTGTGTGTAAAATAGGCAGATGACGATTCTTCGAGAGTACTCGTTATCTTCTTTTTTTCTTCTTCGAAGTTACGCACACCTACGTACACACATGCGCACACTCTCTTCCTCTCGCTCGTACACTTTCGTCGGCCCCTCTCTTTTCTATCACTCTCTCTCTTTCTCTTGTCGCACGATTGTTTTTTTAAATCCTTTTTCCTTTTTTCTTTTTTTTTCATTTGTGTTTGCCTGTTTATTCTCGAAGATCCTATCTAAAAAAACCCCCACATTACTATCTTTCTCTCGTTCTCTCTCTCTC
>NW_012130147.1:772613-773584 GCF_000143395.1 Atta cephalotes
TACTACTACTCTCTCTCTCTCTCTCTCTCTCTCTCTCTCTCTCTCTCTCTCTCTCTCTCTCTCTCTCTCTCTCTCCACTAAAATTCTATCTAACTACTTGCTCACTGCCGTTTTTTCGTATCAGTTTCTCGTGTGTCGCGCGAGTAGTCTGCGGTTCTCGCATATTTTTGGTAAAAAGCTTTTCTACACACTCTCTCCCTCCTTATTGCTCTTTCATTCAATTCTCAATTATCAATCCTAAGTCGGACACGCGAAACTCTGCTGGATGCACAAATAATGATAATAGTAATGGTAATGATGGTGACAATAGTGATGGTGACAATAGTGATGGTGACAATAGTGATGATGACAATAGTGATGATGATAGTGATAGATAATGATTGATATAGGAGAAGAGACATCCAGAAGAAGGGGAAGAGATGGAGATCTCGTTGGACGCAGGTTGTAACGTGAAGAATAATTACGATTGAAACGGGACTCAACACGAAGGTATTTAATCAAATCAAGTAATATAAGCGTTTACTTTTGCAAATTTCCAAATTCTTGAGAAAATATACTCATTTCGGTAAATACAATTATTCGCGCGGTCGCAAAAGCGCTCAGGAAGTTCAATCTTCCTCGAATTTTCCATTTGATCATTTAGACAAATACTTATTTTATTTACAGCCATCAATTTCGACATCTCGAAAGATGACAGAGTGTCGTCTCAATTACTCTCCCCTCGATCTGTCTGTACACGCGTGTATCTGTCGTGCATACATGTGATATACGGTGTAAATCGATGCATCTATGCGTTTTTACTTTTCGTCTTTCTGTTCTTTCTCGACAGTACATATACAACGGTTCTTCCGATAAAATAAATTAATTTACATTCTAGTTTCTCATCATGTAACAAACCTACTTTTTACCATTTTTTTAAATCTCTTTCTATTTCAAACACATTTTCAATCATCCTCTCTCTCTCTCTCTCT
>NW_012130147.1:775344-784167 GCF_000143395.1 Atta cephalotes
CTTCTCTTCTCTCTCTCTCTCTCTCTCTCTCTCTCTCTCTCTCTCTCCTTCTCTCTCTGTATGTGTGTACATAAGAGTGTACGTGTTACCATCACGTAGCTTTAATGGAGCCATAACTAGTATGGAAGCACGTGCCATTTCACGCGGACGACACGTAATCGTTTTCGTACTCATTTTCCTGTACTTCTTTCAATTATAATCTTTCTCTCGCTCGCTCATTTCCTCTCGTTCTTACACATTCTCTCAACATTCACTCTGCCTACTCGTTGCAAAATATCATCTACTTTCCTCTATTTACTGTTGGATAAAACGTATAAAAACGCTGGCAAGTCAATTTATCGTGAGGAAGAATCTTATTCGTTACGTAATGTAGTTTTTGTTTCAAATCTATTCTTCTTAGTGTAATTCGCTTTCGTATTTGTTGTTTCTTTCTGCGCATATCTTCATAAGTCAATCAGTAAGCCTTTCCTAATTCACGTAACCCTTAGCGCGATCGTACATCTGAAATCGAAAAATCTCTTTATATCCGTTTGTCATCTTATTGTGAGTTAAGAAATTTGTAGTAGTCGCCACAGTATTGCATTGTAAGGCATAAGAAGAAAAAAGAATTCTGACCTATTATAAACCGTGGCCTACTTAGGCTGTTGAGCCTGGTACTGCTGATAGGAGTCGTCGGGGGACGCTGCATTACTCGTCTGCTCCGACTCGCCCAGTGGCATAGTGTGAATAATGCTAGGAGCAGGATAAGTTGTGTAAGGATAGGGATGCGGGCTCGCTATGTACTGAAAAGAAAAAATAAAAAGACAGTTAGTTATCATTTGTCAATATTAGTGCAAATCATTCTAGTGCAATTCGTTCTAGAAATACAAATGTTCGAGAAACTTCTCAACTTCTGGAATCTCTTCATCAACTCCAAACAATCTTTAACATTCTAAATATCGGAATATTTAAAACATTCTGAAGCATCAAAATCTATTCTATATATTGTAGATTAGAATTTTTTTATCTATTCTATATATTGTAGATTAGAATTTTTATATTATAAATAATTTAGATGTCACTTTTTGTCTTTCGGACATTTGTGTCAAACTGTTAAAAAATCGAAAAAAAAAAAACTTACGGAACCAGTGCCAAGGTGCAAGGTAGACATTTGCGTGGTAAGCTGAGGAATCATACTGTATTGTGGATTACTAGGATCAGCCGATGGTATCATCTGTAACAGAAACCAACAAAATCCGATGATGAAGCAGAAGCAATGATAATCTCTATGACATTACGATGAGAAAAAATTTAAAAAATATAAAAAAATTTAAAACAATAACAAAACAAAACAAAACAAAACATTGTAAAACATAAATCGGACGCGTAAATAAAAACAGTGCGTGTCCAAAAACATGATTTGACAATAATCGAGTAATTTCGTAGACATACGAATGTTTCAATTAAAAAATAATTGTTTCTACTCGCTGTGAAAACAATGAATAAGTGCAATTTTATTTTAAAAGCGAAAGCATTAGAGTTTAGTTCAAATATTTTATATTCCAATTTGAATATTAAATCTACAGAATTTATCGTGTTCGATCATGTATGTATGCAAAATTATAAATTCTTGAACTAAAACTCGATATAAAGACATTCTCCTCTATGTGCAAAACAATGAAAACAAAATGAACGAAAAGTGTATAAAAACTCACGTCGACCTGTTGCATATGTGGCGGGGAAGGATGCACGAGATAAGGAGCCACCCAAGGAGTGCCCGGCACACTGTAACCAGGCAATGCCTGACTGTAGTGACGACTGTACTGTGTAAGAGCTGTCGTGGGAAGCATGTGAGTCGTAGCAACGCCATTCTGACCAACGCCACTCGTGTCGTAATTCAAAGTCATATTCTGAAAAAGAACATGAAAATAATAAAAATTGGCACATTCTCGATCATAAAATGATAGACTTATTTTTTTGAGATTTGTTTCTAAGATATACAAATATTTTTGAGATATAATATAAAGGATTAGATTTGTATTTAAGCCAAAAAATTCTATATATCAAATATTTAGTATATATCACACTTGGTGTAACATAATTTATATAACCTATCTGTGTTTACTATTTAAGAAAATAAAAATATAAGTACATTGCCTATTAATCTAACCAACATACGTGATATTTGTATATATAGAATATTATAATTACGTACCTCTCCTGTCTCTCTCCATATTGTACTTTTAAACAACGATTTTTTTTTGTTTCCGCCATCAGCGAATTTAACTAATAATGGATCCTTTGCGCCTGTTAGTGCCTTTCCATTAAACATTTGTATAATTTGTTCACATTTTTCTTTGGATTCCATTCTGTAATGCAGTTGTAAAAAATTATTCGTAAGTTGTAATGTATTAACAATAATAAATGATTTATTAAGATTATATATGTGAATACACAACAAGTGTTAAATATTAAAACAAAAAGCTGGATTTTTAATGCTTAAATAATTCAATGTGAATTATATATACATATATATATACGTATTATATATGTACATGCATATATACCATATTGTAGTCATTTCGAACTGCACACCGAATTGATTTTCCGGACTTAAACGCAATTAATTACTGTAATGATATCACAAATTAAATTGATAAGCAAATTTTAATAATTTGATGCTCAATCCGATATTATATATTAGAAAAATGTGCTGAAAAAATGTAAATAAATTTATTGCGAAAAATATTACTTTGGCCGAGAATCGAACCCGGATCTTTTATATTCTGTATGAGTGTCCTAAGCTTTTAAACCGAGGCATGTATAATTTACATTATTTAAGCATTAAAAATCCAGTTTCGATCATTATAGGTGTTAATATTTTTATTTATTTGATAATGTATTATTTGAAATCAAAAGAGTCATAGCAAAATAATTTAAAATACAATTCATCTCAAAAAAGAGGTACTATCACAGATTTTCATGAGAATCTTGCGAAGCGGATCTGAGACGCCAGGCTCAGTGCTCGGTCCGCGGATTTAATAATCCGTGGATCCGGATTCGATCTCATCGGCGCCTCACATACGCAGTAATTTTTCCTGCGTAATTTAAGGAGCAAGAACATCGCTCTGTAAAGCTACAAGTTAAATGCTAGTACAAAAAAGACTAATTCATATAGAAGGCATACTATTCGTGATTTCTATACAAAAATATGTTTTTTGTTCCTCCTAGGGAAGGATATGTACAAATTTATCGTCGCATGTGATACTGTGATAGTAATTTATATGTATAATAAAGAGAGAAAAAGTAGAAACCTTGCGAATCCAACTCCTTTGCTCTGGCCGGAAGTATCGCGCAGAATACGGGTAGAGATAACTTGTCCGTATTGAGCGAGTAATGCCTCGACGTCGTTCTCTTTAAAGGTCAGCGGCAGGTTGGCGATGTACAGATTAGTGGGATCCTGCTCCTGTTGCTGGGAAGAGAGTAAAAATACTATGCAATTACATATAACAGGGTAACACAATGGATATAATGATTTTCAAACAATTCTGAAGCGGATTATCATTTTAACTTCCACGACTGTCGTTTCTATCGTCGCTCTCTGTGGGTTCGATCGATCAGAAATTGATGCACAGGTAAGACGAGACGATAATCCACAAATCCGAAACCGATTGAACACGTTTGCAAAATCTGTCCAATTATTTCAATACCATTATTATATTGTACTGTTTGTACTGTTTACTTTCATCGTCATTATCATATATATCAGCGTAGAGTTATAAAAAAATATTAAGAATAATCTGATGACAAATGAGTACGTTGCGCAATTTTTTTGCTTAGTCTGGAACGTTAAAATGATATTCGCGAATTTATCGAATGACGACTGAAATAATAACACATGGAAAGGTATTTTTTCAAATGTTATTCTCAAAATAGCAACGAGACGTTTCTAACCGCGGACACGTGCGAAAAAATGAATCCAAATTCCGTACGCGTGAAAAGTATCGCTAGCCTCGTCGTAAATAGCACAACGTAAAACGTTTCTACCAACATTGACACTACGAGGAGACCATTAAGCAGTAATCGCCGTCTAAATTTCGAAGAAAGAGTGCAAAAATAGGGAACGAATGGGTACCGAATACCGGTATCGGAACGTGGAACCGACTGGACGATTATTTAGTCTCAATGTCGGAAGGTAATCATGCTTCATGGCAATTACGTTACCACATTCTTGGTGGCTCTCTAAATTTGCTTGCTTCTAGGGATGCATTCGATTCATCTCTTTTGACTAATGTACTTCTACCTCTAAAAATACGACTTTTCGTTTTCCGCACGCAAAAGAACATGCTATATAACGCGAGTATTAAATCATATACACATACACATTACTGTACACGTTAAAATTCCTTGTTCGAAAAAATCGAATTTTTGTCAAAAAATCGTGTCGTTTCTTTATGATTCAGGATAAAAGTCCCAAGAAGACACGACAGAGATAAGAGAAAATGCACGTAAATAAAATCAGACGTAAAAGTAGTCCGAACGAGGATGTAATACAAAACGAATAAAAGGATTAAACAGGAATATATAAAGGTATCGAATGTAATAAGATACAATGTACAAATATGAAAAAAATACAGATTATAGGAACTCTCTACTGCGATTCTTTCTACCAAGATTCTATTAATAGATTTTTTTATTTAATTCATACAAGATAACGAGACAAATACGTCACCTATGCATATACTTTGTCGCGTTTTTTTCCTCGTAAGGCAGAATTGGACAAATTTTCCCGTGTATTGTGCACGTGAGGTGAAATTTGATGCGAAACGCTCGTTTGCGCAATGATAATCGTCTCGAGTTACCGTGGCGTTTCAAAATTTCGTGACGTATGTAAACGATGCACATTATAAATTTATCACAGAGCGCCCGCAGAAAAAAAATTAAAGATACGCGGCCAAATTTCTACACACCGGCAGCATTAAAAAAGATAATAATCAAGAATAGTACCTATATACGAATAACGTACATCTATCTTCACGTTTCTAATGTTATTTACATGTGTCGAAAATCGTCTTCATCTTTTTTTACAAATAACCATTCAAAGCGGTAATAAAGAACAGGGTCATAGTAACATGTGACATTTCATTGGAAACAGAAAGAGAGAAACAGAGAGAAAGAGAAAAAGATATAGAGAAAGAGAAGCATGATAAAGAAAAGCACAGGCATTTTTACGTATACATATATATATACATACATATATGTATATACAGTTATATATTGTATATGAGTAATGAACAAATATGGAGAAAGAGAGCAACTCTTGACGAGTATAGTGTCGCACAAAACACATAATATATGTGAAGTATATGGACGTACATATACATGTGTTCATGCTCCGATTTTCTGTTTATTATAAGAATTTTACAGGAGAATAATATAAGATAAATAGAACAAAGGAAGAAAAGGAGGAAAAAGAAAAGAAAAAAAAAAGAAAATGAAGAGAATGTAGAAAAAAGTAAAAACATATGCGTGTCTGAAGACTGATGAGATATTATGCACCCTCAAGCATATTTCGAGATCCACCACTTTTGTCAACGAACCAATCAAAAGTATTCTACGATTACTTGAGTATATACTTATACTTTACGACAATTTACTTCAATCTTGCGAATGCATTAAAACAAAAAAACAAATAATGAAAATATCATGATAATATAAGCCAAGCTGATGGCATTTTAATATATATGTATATACATACATACATACATACATACATACATACATATATATGTATATATACATACATACATATGTATACGTGCATGGATATATCCACGTGCGCATATGTATGAGGATTGCCATGGAATGAGACAGTGTCGATTATTAGCAAAGCGGAGCTTATTTGTTTTTCGAATAAATGCGTGCAGATTCCATCGACTTTCCATTTCCATTGACAGTTTCAATCGCACCGTCTTTCATTCCGCGACATCCTGGTATATATCAGATACAGTAGGAATTTGATTATATCGAATATTATTTGACCAAATGTTTGATAATTCGAATAATACAGAGAAAATATGCAAATGTTCGAACGGACGTTTTCTTGCAAAAGCGATCGTCCGGATAATCATTGACCGTTTCTCACATCATTCGAATGATCAAATACTCGGTTAAATGATATTCGAATAATCGATTTCTATTGCATTATGTCTTAATTGTATTTTTTATATTCCGATAGAACAGTTTACAAATTCGTAAAAAATACGACCTATGCTATCGGGAACTTTTCTATAAGATTCAACAGCTTGATTTATAATTGACATTTTCTCTCGAGTAGTTTTATTTATTTTATCTGATTCTGATTGTTTCTTTTACTCCATTATCTACGGCTCTCTGTAATTCTCTGTAATAAACATCATTTTATATTTATATAGTTATTATTTGTGCAATTTACATAAAATAAATCGATTCTTTAATCTCTTTTTTTATGTAGTACAAGTAATGTTTAATTACCAAACTTGAGGTCCCGTTTTTTCTGAATCTTAAGACTGGCTCCCGAATGCACTTCGCAACCTGTAGGTGTGTATTTGATTAAAGTGTGTAATTAATGTTTCATTATATATTTGTATATAAGAGAAGTAAGACAAATGTACGTGTGAATCCGACCCAACACCCCTCGAGGAAAGACAACGCCTATATCCGAACATAACCGCCTAACTATACGATTTACCATAGGATTTACCGAAAAATTATGGTATTGTTTCGCTTTTAGTTATATCATATCGCATGCGATTGACATCATCATTATCATTATTTTACACAGCTGCTGGTCATCACACCCCGTGCTTTTTACCACGGTCAGCTTAAAGGAACTATTCCATTGGAGTTAGTCGTACAAGGACAAATAGTACAAACAGGCGGGAGGCCGATACTCTCTCGTTCGGCAGTGTGTGCTTTTTCTTTACTTATGGTTGTCTCGAGCAGGATTTAATGCAAGAGAACGTAAGACTGAGACGACTGTCGCAAAGCAGAGTCAGGCGAAATGCAATCGAATCTTTGATCAGCTAATAAAATCAACATAATTATCAAGTAAATAATCGCGAATCATATCATCATTATTTTTTATCAAGAAAAAGAAATAGACGATCACACCGCCGAACACTGCTATCGAGTCGACATTGACAAGTTTATAATCTGATATTATGGTTTGAAGTAATTATCTTTTCTTTAAACTGCTAATATTACACGGAAACATAATAAACGTTACACAATATATTGATATTACACAATATATTGACTATGCTAGAGCTACTACTGATACGTCGCTTATGCTGCCATACTTCAATATAACACTTTTCTTTTTTTTCTTTTTCTTTCATTTTATTGTCAAATCATTTAGCGAGCAAAGTCAAGCTCCAAGGATGGTATTCATAGATGGAGATAATCTCATAAAATATTTTTCTCTAATAGCAAACATGTTTATAATTATACAGACTTAAACTTATAAATTCCTTAGCTGAGTTAAATTTTATGAATTATTTAAATAATCGTAATTATTAACTGAGCCACTCAGTCTCTTGTTTATTATATATTAATCACCGATTCAATAAATAAGCTTCAAGTTTTCAATAAATAAGTTCAATTAATTGGATTGCTTTGACATCTGCCAAACTATAATGCAATTATAAATGCTATTTTTCATAATATATCAGTATTATCATTGATCATACAAGTTACAAAAAACAAATATCAATACAATAAGAAAAAAATGTTACATTAAATATATTATTCTAATTAACGGTTGAATTATTTATCAATTATTTGACGATATAATTTATATCATTTATTTATAAATCGAAAAATATTTGAAGCATATAATAAACTTCTAGAAAATGAAAAAAATGAATATTAGATAATTAGATAATTCATGAAATCTCACAATCCTATATTAAATAATGACTATGAATACGACCTTACATGGATATCGACAGGTATTGAATTTCTTTTAAGATTCGAAATTAATGCTGAAATTCGCAGAATGCAATTCTCATGACATGACGATTGTAGACATAATGTCGACATAGCATAGTATCGGCTATATATGTGGCCGAGGTATAGCAGCAAGCACCGATAAAGGGTCTGGTAGGTAAGGTACGTAAGACAGAATAACAGACAAAGTATCAGAGAAAATTTCTAGATAAATGAAAAAAGCAGAGAGAAACAGAGACAGATTCTCGATGGAAAAAAATATTATAGTTCCCGACATATAGAAAATACACGCATAGAAAGATATTTATTGGAAATATGCTTATCGCTATAAAAAATAAATTTTTTACCGAATTGTATATTAAATGTATAATGATTTATGATTGTTTTTTTATAATTTCTATTGGATACTTTGGATTATCTAAAATTACATACTCTCGCAAATTTTAATTTTATTAAATTTGGAAACAAATGAAATTGTAAAATAATCGATGAAAAAAACATTTCATTTACATAATAAGATATTTTTTCATTTATAATAAATCTTGTAGAATATATACGACATAGTAAAAACTGAATAAAGTTTATTAATATAAATGCGCAAAGCAATATCCTGCCGTGCACGAAAACTTAACTTTAAAAATTTCTCTTTAATAAATAAGAGTTTATTAAAATAGTAATATAAAGTAATCTAAAATTTAAAAATGATACATATATATATATATATATATATATATATATATATAGTAATTAGTACATTAGTATAAGTAAATAACGTACTAATTAATTTAAATTAAATTAACTTTATTTACGTAACACTAACAAGACACTAGAAGAAGAAAGTACGAGTAGTACAAA